>NC_134836.1:25007385-25308421 GCF_004210375.1 Tachypleus tridentatus
TAGTGGTTAAGGTGAGTTTAGTAATGAATACCCTGCATGGATAATTTTTGTAAAGAATGCTATTTCTGTTCACCTAAACCAGTCTTTATTAGGATCTGCTACAAGATTGTGGGAAGGATGCTACATCAGTACTTTTTCTTTGATACCCATGAGGACCTGATACAAACATTCATACTTGTGTATGGAAGCAAGTCCTTCATTCATTAATAAGCTTACCTTGCTCACTGCTTATATGTTAACTCTGGCTTTAAAGCAGAACTTCATTTTTTGTTCAGTATATTCACTATAAGCATAATAAGATAATTCTTCATCTACTTTTGTCTCTTATCAGTTGGAGATCACCGAGTTCATACCAACGCTCCTGTATTTTGGTTATACTCTGTTGATGGTGTTCACATACTGGATGTTGACTGGAACTATTGGGTTTTATGCTGCTTACACATTCATTAGAAAGATTTATGCAGCTGTTAAAATTGACTAGTGCATAATGTTAGTTTATAAAACAAGAATTAGAAAATTATGGACATAGTTAGATTTAAGAAAAAAACAACTGAAATGGTGATTTTTGGTTTTAAAGGCACTTGTGGATGGAATACAAAATTTGAATGGGTATTGTAAAATGGACACTGTCTTCTATTTTCTCTTGTGTAAATTATTTGAACAAGTTCATTTGTTCACTTTTTATAATTTGCATTCTTGGTCCACCTTTTAATCTCTTTTTGAAAGCAGTTTTTTTAATACACAGAACATAGCTGTTGCTATTTCTAAAACAAATAACTTGCACATCTTCATTTATTAATATATATTGTTGTATTATGTAAATCAAGATAATAGAAAACTTAAGAATTTGTAATCCACTTTGAAGTTAAAGGTAATTCTGTTGAGTTGTTGGTGTATATTTTATAACATATTTAAATGTACATTTTGTATACAACAATAGCTCAAACAAATACTTTGTTGTTTTGTGCATTTCATTCATTTTGTAAAATGAGGTTTTTGAGCTCATTGCTAGTTGTTTTGTCAGTGTCAGGAAAGATTTTTTCTGTTAGCTTTATATGAAGGGTAAACTATTCAATTTTGCTCTGTAAAGGAGACAAAACTTTCATGAATAGTAATGTTGATAAAATAGTTTAATTGTACAATTTTTATTGGTAAGGAGTGTTTGGTTTGTTTGTTTTTTTTCAAATTATTTTTTTCTCAGTTTTGATCACTTAATTTTTTGTGCATCTGTTGGATGATAATTAAAACACATGTTTGTACAAAAGTCAGGTTTTGGATTACTTTGAAACATTAAAAAATCTAATAAAACTTATGACTTGGTGGTTGTTTTGCATGCATGTTGTATTACCACAGAAATATATTTCCGAAATTATTTTCATCGAGTCTTTTTTTACGTGATGCCATAGACAGCCTAACTTCTTTTATCACACTTGTAGTTTATCTTCAAGTCATTAGCTTGTAGGAGCTCCATATTGTATTATCTTGAATAATTTTATTCTGTTTTTTCTCTCAAAAGACTCAAGTAAGAAACTAATAAAAATATAAGTGAAACTGCTCATTTTCAATGTAAAATACATAAACACCAACATTAATTAACAAAATTAATTTCAGTACTGACAGTACATAGTGCTTTGTTATAAAAAATTATGACACTGACTCCTATGTTATTAGAGTTCCTGTAGCAACAAAGTCATGGACCCACAAATGAATCACTCATATAGACAAACATGTTCAAAAAATCTGTTGAGGGCATTTGGTCTCCATTAGTAATTCTAGGGTTAACATAATGTACAGAAAAGTTGTTTCTCTCACAAGTCATTTAATCTGTTTCCACATTTGGTATTCCCTGCTGGAACAGTAGTAAGTCTACAGATTTGTAATGATAAAATCAGGATTTCAATTCCCCTTGGTGAATACAGCAAAATAGCCCAATGTGGGTTGTTTATAGCCTTAAAACATTTGGGATATACCAACTCATGGAACACTGCTATTTTTATTAAAGAACAGGCTATAAGATATACAAGTGGTTTTTAGACTAAATTGTTTAGTGGCTGTTATCTTTCTGTATATTTTTAATGTGTTACACTGATTTCCAGTTTACATCACATACAGTTCTTTATAACTGTTTACTTGTGTTTAGGATCATTTTGTTTATTTTTAACCTAAAATTATACATTGAAATGCTTAAACATTTGATGGTGCACTTGTTAATGTTATATGAATTATATTCCCACTTAATCCAATCCAATACTGGACAGTTTAGGTATGTGTCAGTTACAGCACTAGTAATGTTCACCTCAAGTCACAGCACTTATTTTCTCCCCTCTCCTTCAAATTCATACTTACCTGCACCTTTATTAAATTATTTTAAATACTGCAGTGAATGGAAATGAATAACAGTAAGGTGATTTCCAAAAATGTATCTAAATTTACTATTTGACTTAAGCAAGGTAATTAGTAGATATTTAAATATATATATATATATATTGTAGATATGTTAACATCAAATTTGTTTTTATGTCAGTGTTGTACTTTTACCATTTTATTTTATTTGCAATGTTTATTACAGAACAACAGTCAAATGTGTAAATTGGTAACAGTTGATAAATCATAATACACATGATAGGTTGGAGTGTATGAGGAGCATTCAGTTAATGGGGAAAATGTATTGATTGAGTTAAGAATTTTTATTGGCATTTGCCATTAAGAGTGGCTGTTAAAACATTTTTTTTGTAGTTATGGTTAACAGCTTCAAGTGTCAGAGCTACAAGTTTGTATATAAAATGTTATGAAACTAAATTAGTGAGTCTGAGAGAATATATTTTCAATATTTCACATGTTAAATTACTCTGACGTAAGTGGAGATTAGGCTTTATTTGGTTAAAAAAGTTTTTTGACTTTCAATTACTATCAACTGATATTAGATGTACTGATTGATTTTAACATTATATTTACTTAAACAACAATTCACTGAATAAACAGAAAAGGTGTATGTGAAGTTAACCTACATGTTTACTTCCAAGTTCCACATCACTTGGTGACCAGGAAGGACGAAAGATGCTTGAGTAAAGGATGTTACAATTCTCATTTTACCATTCTCCAAGAATTTTGCTTGTAACTTAAGAGAATTAAATACCCATGAAATTCTTAAGAGTATGCACAGTTATATTTGGTTTAGGCTTGTGATAACAGTATGATAAATGCTTCCTGTTAATTCTCTCTACATGAACTTGGTCGAGTTGACCAATCATGTAACTTCTTTTTACTCGTTTAAAGTCTATAGATTTAATGTTACTATCTTAATATAGTTTGTATACCTTCATAAAACCTGGTAGTCATTCAATAAACATAAGTCTTTCACACACAAAAAATCATGTTTTTTCATGAAGTTATTTTTAATAAACTAAAATAAAGATTTGCCAATGAATATAATAGTACTTGTTTTGAACAGTCCACATGGAAAGTGATTTTCATGTTACGATGAAAAATAATTTTTCTTCATCTTGGAATTCTCAAATTTCCTTTGTGAAAAGCCTTCTCAATACATTTGAAATATGTTTTCAGTAAAACTGTATATTTTGTTATTTTCTCACCCAATCACTGTATGGGGTCAGCCGATTTGATCGACGTGGTAACCACCAAAAAAAATTAAATAAATCTAAACTATCCTCTAAAATGACTTTAAATTGCAACGTGCAACTACAGTCATTTATACTATATTGCTCTAAATTGATGACATTATACATCTATTTATAATTAAATGTTATTGTTTTATTGCCCTTTGAGTAGCGACTAACTATCTGCACCATAATGTGTTATACATCACTTTGGGAATGTGCATGGGCCTGGCATGGCCTAGCGCGTTAAGGCATGCGCTTCGTAATCTGAGGGTCACGGGTTCGCACCAGAGTCGCGCCAAACATGCTCGCCCTCCCAGCCGTGGGGGCGTTATAATGTGACGGTCAATCCCACTTTTCATTGGTAAAAGAGTAGCCCAAGAGTTGGCGGTGGGTGGTGATGACTAGCTGCCTTCCCTCTAGTCTTACACTGCTAAATTAGGGACGGCTAGCACAGATAGCCCTCGAGTAGCTTTGTGCGAAATTCAAAACAAACAAACAAATGTGCAAGTCACTTTATACTATCGAATTACATTATCCATGAGATGCTTGTGTGTGCCTCATAATTTTTTTTTTTTACCTAATCTAAACTAACCTAAAGAGATTGCTGTTTTTAAATTTTATAATTACCTTTATGAAAAACAAAAATACTTACCCAAATCTTTTTTTTTTCTTGCTGTTGACTGTGGATTGCACTTAACCCTACTTTTTGATAATAATGGTAGTAATGCACTAAAGAATTTTTACTTACTTAAATAATGCACCAAAGAACATACACTAATAGACAATTTCTCTGAACTCTTAAATATTCTTTTGACTTTCTAACTATGCAAAAAAGAGCTATTACAAATTCACTCAAGCTTGTACTGACAGTGAAATTGACAATTCTCTATTCATAATGTTATAGAATACTACAATACATCACTTGATAAGTAAAAACCTTAACATTCTATTTGTATAGATAATACAGAATTAAACCTATGAGAAAACTATTAAATCCTGGAAGAGAGGGGTCAGATTTTTTATTGGATAGTTCTGTAACCAAAAAAAAATTGAAGGCTACAAGAATTATGATTTGCCTGAGCAATGACAATTTTACAGTGAGTAGCTTAGTTATTAGTTAAGATTTAATGCTATAATAATTCTTATAAACAAAATGTAGATTAATAAGATTTTAAATGTCACTAAAACCTTGTGTCTGGAATAGCAAAGAATGCCTGTGTTTATAGGGTTGAAGGTTAATTTTTCTTTGGTTGTGTATGTAATATCTGAATGTTTTTATGTAAATTATATTTAAGATATTTTTTGCTAATGGTTACAAACTAAGACATTTTTAGACATAAGAGCTTAAATGTTCTTAATATCAAGAAATGAACAATATTGCATGGCCATGTTCAGGTTGCTGTCAACTGACATAATTACTTGTAGCAAATTTAAAAACAAAATAAAGTTTTGTTGTTGTTTTTATAATAGTAATAATTGGAGTGCCAGTTCCCAGGATGGAAGTTATCTAAATGCATGATTAGTGAAAAGTTATCTTTCACATAAAAAGTTGCTTTCCTTACATATAATTCTACAAAACTGAAAAAATAAAATGTGAAACTGCAAATTTGCAGGTTCTCCTCATAGACCCAACAAATCTTTATGCCAAATTTGTTCAAGATCCATTAACAGGGAGTAAAGTAGTGGTAAAAAAACGCCAGTAATAAACCATTAAGTCAATGTAACAGGAAGTTGCATAATCTTAGTCATAGAAGTTACAAATAGATTTATACTGAATTCAGGTACACAGTTGCAAATGGTCTACAGAAGTCACTAACTCAAAGTTTACATTGGAAGTAAAGAATTCACTCCAAGACCAAAAAAAAACATCAAATTTTAATATATTTTGGTTCACAAAATATACTTTCACATCAAATATTCAGCTATTTCATTAATCAACTTTTCTACAATCTTCATCAAGTTGGTACTTATAACTAACATATTCTTGATTAAAACGTTATGAAGACTGTACTCCAACATGCTTCAATTTACAACTTCTCTCTAACGTTATACATTTTAACTTGGTTTCCTAACTTCATTACGTTACTGAGATATATAGCAATTATTTTTTTACATCAAGTTTGGAATGGTGTTCTGGCCCTCTGTAGATTGGAGAGATTCATCATCTTGAGCACTTCTTTTTATGCTGGGAAAACTTTTCACAAACTCCACAAAGCTGAATTTTTGGCTCAAAACATGAGTTTATATATCTATTTTCCTTGTTATTCTTGCAATTTTCCAAATAGTGTACACATCTACCTATAAGTAAGTCTGAAACTTCACTAGGCAACTTTTGCAAACTCATTTAAATTTCCAGAACCAAAATTCTTTAATGACTGATTAGTCAGAGTCAGTAAATGAGCATCCTATTTGTTCCTGTTACTCCTCATTTCTCGAGATATCAATCCTACATCAGAAATCCCAACACCTTCCTTTAACATAAACTTTCTTCATGGTTTTTTCTCTGCTGTAGTGGTGTTTGTCTGTTGATATCTAAGCTTTATCAAAGATGTTCTAGCATTAGTTTATCTAGTTTGTTTGTTTTTATGAACATTTAGTTCCCAATGCCAGTTAAACTGCTCCTCTACTAGTTCTTGAACTCCTTTAGGCAATCACTCATGAGCTGTTTCTTATGTGTGTCCCACACCCATAAACTTCATAATATGCAGATTTTTCTTATTTCTTACTCAGTTCTCAAAGCATCTGAATATATCAAAAACCATAAATACTTCACTCCTCCCTCCTTAAAGAAATTATATTCAAGAAAAATTTTACCATTTAATCTTGCTCTTCCTATTTCTCTCTCTCATATTGAATAATGCTTAAAATAATTCATCTGATAATCTATTTAACCCTTTTGCAATGGGTCAGAGGTCAAAGGCCATGCCATTTCATCTGTTGACTTGCATTCAAAACTACTGAACTACTGTTTTATGAATTTGTTTGAAATCAAATTGTGGATTACAATATTCAAACTTTAATATTATATATGAGTTAATTTCTTAATTTAAAAATAAATATTAAAAGAATATGCACAGATATAGATTTTTAGTGTGTCACATGGTATGCTTGAATGTAGCACTGTTTATAATTAGGTGTTTGTGGTGTCAAAATATTGGGTTGAGGAATAATTCGTGAGCATTTTTTCAAGTTAAAAAATATATTCATAAATGATACGCTTTCGCAAAATATTTCATGTCATTTGGTAGATAAACTTTTGCTCTAATAGATAGTGTGTTTGATTTTCATATGTCTTTAATTTTTGCTTTCATTTTCAGCTCATTAAATGGAATGTCAAGTGGACAAAATTGAGCATTTTCGACACCATCTGCTTTTTGCATTTAATTTCTTGCAATTTCGTTTAAAACAATGCATACTATATACCTAGGTATTAGATGAAATAAAGTATCATACATAATAAATGTTTTGGGTGTAATGTGTTCATGCATTGAAGTATTGTATAGTCTTGCACGTAATGCTTGAATGAAATTATTTAAAAACGCTCACGAATTATTCCTCAAACTAATACTAGGACTCGGCATGGCCAGGTAGTGAGGGTACTTGTAATTCAAGGGTTACAGGTTCAAACCCCCATCACACCAAACATGCTTGCTGTTTCAGCTGTGAGAGCATTATAATGTTCAGTCAATCCCACTATTTGTTGGTAAAAGAGTTGGCAGTGATGACTAGTTGCCTTCCCTCTAGTCCTACACTGCTAAATTATGGACAATTGGGACAAATAGCTCTAATCTAGCTTTGTGCAAAATTCGAAAACAAACTTATTCTACTGTACATTTTTGCAAAATATAAATGTGCTGTGACCAGGGAGTCATGATAAATTTTCATAACTTTAGTTTTCAAACTATGTGATGCAACTATCTGCAACATTCTGTCGTTAATTTGTTTTTCTACGTAAAATACCAGAGTCTAAGATGTACTCTATATCCTTTCCTTGTAATACTCTGTTTCCCAAGTATTTACCAATTCATCTTTCTTTTAGTTGTTAACCCTGTGATTTAAATCCCATATTATTTTTAAATCTCTTGTCTGTCCACTTAATTTTTCTTCCCTTCCTAATTAATTAATTAACAGTTTTGTCAGCAGTGTAGAATATAGTATAAACCTTCTATGAAATCCTCAAATCCTAAAAAATTCATAAATGTCTTTCACTGTTTTAGTTTTCACATACTTCTAATCAGGCTTCACACCATCTGTAGTTATCAAATGATCTAAATATTCTACTTTTGTTATTAAAAACTGACATTTACCTGGCTTCTGCTTTAAATTTCCTTTTCATAACCTTTGCAGTCTTGATAATATGACATTCATTTATCTGTGAAATGTTGAAGAAGCATTGCATAATCCAAAATGGCATTCTCTGAAACTAGTATTTGCAAAAAAGATAACACAAAAGTTTTAGCTTTATCCATTTATTCTCTTTCCACATGAGAATACCCACTTTGTAAATCCTTGGATGTAAAGTACTTACTCTTACCTAACCTATCTAAAGTTTCTTGGATATTAGGTAATGGATAATGACTTTGACTGTTACACCATTCACTTTCCTAAAATTCACACAGAACCTTAATTATTTGTCCATTTTAGGAACTAATATATCTGGGAATGCTTATAGACTACTACTGTCTTCTATTACTCTGTTCAAGCATCTCTTTCACACTTTCTTTTAATTCTACTCTGTGTGCTTTTCTGGCACTCTAGGGTCTTTGTGCACTGGGCTTACTCTTATTCAGCACTATAGTGTGCTTAACCTTGTTTGTACAGCCATTAAGATCATTTTCTGCCTACAAAAATATCTTTGTTCTCCTCTAGTAACATTATCAGACCCTCCTTATGTTTCCCTTCTACATCTAAGATAAAATACCAATCTGTATTCCTTTGTCATACTTACATCTTCATATCCTTTACTTATGGTGTCTTACTGCAGCTAATGTTTCATTACTAGCTTTACCTACTACTGTAAGCTTGGGAAATATTACTTTTTTCTTTATTTACATTCAACACTTTTATAGGCATTGAGTCTCTCTCAGTCACCTTATTAATACAAGCAGCTATATAAACTCCTGCTTCTGCTAATACAATAGGCTCAACTAACATTTCTTCATTACATTTAAATCATCTACCTTAGCTCAACAATAAATTGACTTTTTGCAGGTACTTCAGTTACTTTAACTAGTCTCACAGGTACTCCTTCTGGCAAACATTCCTGTTGAGATGCTGTGTATAAGGTCAACTGAAGGGGTTGAATTACTACTTCCCTGTCTTATTGTTACATTTTCTATCTTATTCTCCCTTACTCTAATACAATTTATTTATCTGGTAGGCTTAGAGCTTTACCATTTATTGTTTCCCACTAAATTTTTCTTTGAACACTTGATATTCTTGCCATGCCAACCCTGTCTTGTATCACTATGCTCAGGAAGATCATAGCTTTCATATTTTCACAGTAGATCTTCAACCTTGCTAATGCTAGTTTTAGGCATCAGATTTAGTCAGTGTGAAGGTATCATTTGTCACAACTTTTGCACATCCGACTGAAGGTGCAAGACCTTTAAGACTTAAGATCTTCATTTCTATGCACAGCTTACCTCTGGCAATAGAAATTTCATAAATACTGTTCTATAATATCATCTCTTTCCAAGTCTATCTGCTTATACATGTAAAATGAGGGTTCTGTCTCTAACTCTCCCATTTTCATCCGAACACTATATTTGCCGAGGGTTTTAACAGGATTTCCTGTTATAGAAGTTAAAATACATTTAGAAGCTTCCCTCCAAGCATTATCCAGCAATGTTGGAATTTTATCTATTTATTCTGCATTTAGCAGTAAAAGTCAAAAACCTGAGTCAACCAATAACTGACATTTTGTGCCCTATATTTCTACTAAAGTTACCGACGATACGTAACTAATGCTACAGACACTTAATAATCTATTCCATCCTGCCAGAACTACCTCTATGTTTGTTCTGTAATCCCATTGGGATTACATTTTTAAAAATTCTATACCAATCATAGATAGGGCTACTGTTACTTCTTGAGAATTTCCTTCTAAAAAATCCTAGCCTTTGGTGTTTTTCTGTTTTCAGTGGACGTCTGCAGTTTCAGGCTATAAGGCCTTTAATATCACAACTAAAACATCATATCTGCTTACTTTTCTATTTCTGAAAACAGTTCTTTGCGATGTGGCCAACCTTACCACTATTAAAACTGGAAGCCATCAGACATATTCTGTAAGCTCGTTTTAACAGTTCTGTTACTGCTTACTACATTTACTGCAGAGTGTTTGGGTTCTCATATCTATTTTTTCTCATAGCTCCTCTCGAATAGGTACTTAAATCAGATATAGTACGAATATGTAAGATGTATTTGCTTCATTTCCATGGTTGTGAGCTGTGTTACTAAGCAAACCTTGTTCGTAATCATAATTTAAAATATCGTGGATCATCAGTTCATTTGGGTATCTATAAGTTCTATATAATTCTGTTTCCTAATTCTTGTCACTCAAACCCAAGTACTATGATCAGCATACCTCATTGCTGAGTCAAACTATGTATTTGTGTCAGAATAGTATTTGATGTTTCTTGCTTTTATATTCTATCTACTATTATTCGTGATAGATACTGAAAATATGTGCTTTCACTCAGTTCATTAAAAGCCTTAAAATAATGCTTTGCTTCTCTGCTGTTCTCAGTCTCAAAATATCTGCTTTTTGAGTATCGGTCCAACCCAAAATTCTGGCAGCTTCCTTCGCAGCATCTGTAAAACCCTTTGTCGAGCTTACTGTGATATAACGGTATGGAACCCGTTAAATGTGTAGCTCTGCATGGACTTGTTGGTCTGGGTTCACGTGCTGCAGCCTCTTAATTTAGTTCAGTCTTTTTATCAACTCTAGAGCATGCAATACCTTCTATAGTATTATATACACTAGCAGTAGCCATATTCACTTACATTATATTTCTACTTACACTGTTTTTAAACTGACTTAGCGTTAATGTCGTCCTCAGAAACATTTTGACATACCTTCTCTTTACTATAACCAAAAAGTCGTTACTTCAAAAATCCTGTTGACTGTGCCAATCTGTAATGGTGCAGTAAAAGCTTCTCACTGGAGTTCGACTTGGACCCATTTACAAATTGATTTATATTAAATCGAAGTAAACAGTTGCGAATGGACTACACAACTCACTAACTCGAGAAAGTTTACAGTTAGAATAGAGTTGACTCCAAGACTGAGATAGATAAAATAAAACATAACTTTTTATTATATTTCACTATACATGATCCAACTTTCAGATCAAATATTCAGCTATTTCATTAACCAAATTCTTCTACAATCTTCAAGTTGCTAATTATAAAACTGGCAACTTCTCAATTAAATCTTTATTAGGATTGTAATCAAACATGCTTCAATTTACTAGTTCTCTCTAGCATTGTACATTTTACCTTACTTTCCTAACTGCGTTACACTACTGAGAGAAATAGCAATTACTTGTATCAAGTTTGGGGTGTGTTTTGACCTCTCTGTAGATTGGACAGCTCCATCATCTTCAACACTTCTTTTTTATGCCTGGCTGCCTGTATTACTCTTAGCTTCTCTTGACATCAAAAGTCCCGACTTCTCCCTTTGACATAAACTTACTTCATAATTTTTTCTCTATGCTGTATTGCTATCAGTCTCACGACTGTCCTTCACTGAACTTCATCTGAGCGTCTTCACGGAAGTGCTAACATAAGTTTATCCAATTTAATTCCCAATGTCAGTTAAACTCCTTTTCTCCGAGTTTTTTGTTAGCCCCCCGATAGTACAGCGGTATGTCTCCGGATTTACAACACTAAAATCAGGGGTTCGATTCCCCTTGGAGGGCTCAGCAGATAGCTCATGTGGCTTTACTCTAAGAAAACACACACTTTCTCCTAGTTCTTGACCTCTTTTTTTCTTACTTTGGACGACTGCTCCTACACTGTTTCATCTTATTACGTAAATGTGTGCCACACCTGGAAACTTCATAATATGCAGGTTTTTCTTAATTCACGAAAATGTTAAATATATACAAAGCCACAAATGATTCGGCAAAACTGAAAATTTGCACGTATCTCTCCACGAATCTCCATATCAAGTTTGATAAATACCTGTCTACCTGAAGCGAAACAGTGGTAAAAAACACTCAAACGTCATTGAATTTGTTAGAACAAACCTTCTTAGAACGAACTCAGATTTTAGTTTTCGAAGGATTTATCAAGTATCAATGCGATTGATGCGATAGCTCTTATACAGGCGAAAAGAGACTCAACATAAGCATGAGGATCAAAGAACATAATTTACTCATCACGTGTTTACGAACACAGCACAATAAGTCAACATCAAAAGAACTAAGAACTTTAAGATGTTATGCAATGAGAACAAAATTACTAGAAGAGAAACAAAATAATCATTATTTATTTGTGAATTAAAATGTAATTTAAATCAAGGCACAGATATCACCCTATATGTTTTCTAAAATGGAACAAAATGCTCGCGCAATACTTTGCATGTTACCTGATGATGGCCTTACGAATGATCGAAACGTTTTTATAAAAAGTTAAAACAAAAAACACTAAAAAGCTGTATCTTTAGACTTTTATATAAAGTTTATAGTGGATTTCCTTCAGTCAAAACAGTTAATGAATTACACTGGGGAACACTCATTTTGTTGCATTTAAAAAAAGACCTTTCTATAGTCAATTTGAGTGTGTTGATTTCAAATCTGAAGTCGGTTTTTGTCTGCAAGCTACAGATTTTATGCAATTTGACATTTTTATTTATTTTTTAATTTTTCGTTATTATAGGAAATTATAGGAATAGCTTATCAATTTGTTTGTGTATTTTATTCAGGTAGGAATTTGCGTTTGTAACTTTTGCGTTTGTACACTTCATCTGGACAATCTCGTTTAATGCTCCAGCAGTAGTCAGCCATCATAGTTTTGTCCCAGCGCCCTTGGTAGCATTCTTCCATGACCTTTAGGTCTTGGTGGAATCGTTCTTCTTGTTCGTCACTCACAGCCCCCAGGTTGTCAGGGAACTTATCAAGGTGGCTGTTCAAAAAATGAAGCTTGATGCTCATGTTGCACCCGAGATCACGAAAAGCGAGGAGCATTCTGTTCACAAGTTCACTGTAGTTCTCCGCCTTATTGTTTCCAAGGAAGTTCTGAACGACTGCCACAAAGGAAAACCATGCTGCCTTTTTTAAAGCGGTCATCTTAGCAACAAACTGATCATCACGAATTAGGGTTCGAATCTGTGGGCCATCAAATACGCCTGCTTTGATCTTCTCAAATGATAACCCTGGTAAAGCTGTGATGATGTGTTGGAAACATTCACCTTCGGTTTCCAGTGCCTTGACAAATTGCTTCATCAAACCTAATTTGATGTAAAGAGGAGGAAAGATGATCTTATCTCTGCTTACAATTGGGTCTTGTATGATATTTGGCATGCCTGCTTCAAGGGTGTCACGAATAGGCCAGTCCTTCTGGACCCAATGTCTGTCTCGTGCTCGGCTGTCCCACATACAGAGGAAACATGGAAACTTGGTGAAACCTTTCTGTTGTCCAAGAAGAAAGTTGACCATCTTTAAGTCTACACAAATGATCCAATTGTGCTCATGATATTTTAATAAGTCCATGACCATTCTCATGTCATCATAGTCTTCTCGCAAATGCACTGAGTGACCGACAGGTACTGCTCCATAAACATTCCCATTATGTAAAAGAACACACTTTAGACTGCGTTTTGAACTGTCTAAAAAGAGTCTCCATTCAGCAGGACTATAGTAAGGTACACCCAGTTTTTTGAGAAGCCCTTGGATGTCATGGCAGTAAACAAACTGAAAAGAAGGTCACAAAAAGCTGGTCACGCTTTCTGAAATATGATACTTTAACAGAGTGATCAACAAGATTTCTGCCTTGTAATCTTGATGCCAAAAGCTCTGCTGCTTTCTTTGAAAGACCTAAATCCCGCACTAAATCATTCAGTTCAGCCTGGGGAAGAGGCTTGGGGACAGGAAAAGGTTCAGTGTCTGAAGAACAGTTCTCCGATTGTGTACACTTTTCTGACAATTCACTGTCACAACTGTCTTGTTCGCTTGTATCATGTCCAATGTCTTTATCGTCCAATGAAGGCAAGCCTTTGAAAACTGGAACAGGAACTTCTTCAGAGTGCGGAGCAGGCCGAATAGCTGAGGGAATGTTCGGATACGTAATCTTATGTCGGTTTTTCTTCCCAACACCCGTTGTGTTTACCATGCAGAAATAACAGTCAGTTACATGGTTGGTGGGTTCGCGCCAAATCATTGGAACACCAAAAGGCAGACCATTGCGTTTTCCTTTGGTCCAGTCTCGAAGCATTTCCTCACAATTGTGGCACACAACATGAGGAGCCCATTGCTTGTCTTGATCACCAAGATGAACTTCAAAATATGCCTTGTAGGCACGCTTGACGAACGAGGATATGTTACGTCTCTGACGATTGAGTGTGTAGCATCCACATATGTAGCAGAAGGCATCAGGCTTGTTTCTGCAATGATATCTATTTTTTGGAAGCCATGTTTGATCTGAAACAAAAGAAGAATGATCAAAATATTAGAAGCTATCTATATATATGGACGTGAAAATGCTTATACATGATTTACGCAAGTTCACATTTGTACAATTTCATTAACCTCAAATTGCATACAAACTAGAGCTTGTAGAGAAAAACTAATTTCAGATTTGAAATCAGCGCCTAAAACTCCTTCAGAATCAGTTAAAATATCCAATGCAACTCAAAGTTACTGAAAAAGTGTTCCCCAGAATTATCTGAGCCTGTAAAGAAAAAAATATGCTAGAGAATAGAAAGCACGTTCAACTTGAGTTAAACTTTAATTTAAGGTCTGTGTTTGAGTTCCTTTCGCTCTTCATATAGAAAATTGTTGTTAATTAGCGAAAATAGGAAGGTAATAAACAAAAATATACTTACACTGTAACTGACTGATGTTAAACTTATCCTTGTATTTACAAATATACTTCAGTAAGGTAATAAGCAGTGTGGACTTATGCTGTCTAGGCCTCGTGTACTTTAATGTTGCAAATTATTGAGAAAACAAAACAAGAAACAAGCGCAAATGAGATAAATAATAAAAATTTGGCTTCACATGTAGAGCAGAGAATTTGCATAAAAGCTTTACGTGATTCTGGTTGGACTCTCCGAGAAATTGCTGTAAACTTGAAATACTTCCCACACACCCTAGATCGTGAGAACGCAACATAAGTTTGAAAATAGGAAAGGACAAGGAAAAGCGCTGAACTCAATGATACTGATGTTAAGTATCTTCGTTTATGCAGCCTTTGGGATACAAGAAATACCGCCACTGATTTCATGCATGAGATAAACGATAATGTACCAAATTACAAAAAGTGTATAGATCTACAGTATCAAAACGACTTAACAAGGAGAGAATATTTGATTGCGTATCAGCAGGGGCATAGATTTTTTACATCCGATGGGAGGGATGATTTTTGCAACCACTTATGTAGACTGTTCAATTTGCAAATTGGTAATCTCTGATTAAGTGAACCTGAAAGCTGTAAACATGCAGTCACAGAGTAATCTAGTTACCACGATACTTGCATGTATACTTAGGCCTACTGACTGATACTTACGAACTATCGCTTAGATCGAAAAGCTTAGAAGCACGCCTATATTAAAGATGTACATTTCGGCTACTGAAAAAAGCCTACATCTAGGCCTAATTATGCAATTCGATTGGTAAGAACACGAGAATCACAAGAACAAACACACAGTTTGTAGGCCTGTGATGCAATAAAACAATTCAACAGACCAAACTGTAGAGGGGGATGATTGTATGCATACCCCCCACCTAAAATGAAGGGGGATGTATACCCACCATCCCCCCAGGATCTACGCCCCTGAGTATCAGTTTAAAAAAATATATATTAATCTGATATCCAAATATTGTCAAGAGATCGACATTGACTAAAAAGTGCAAAAACTTGACTGCTTGTGACTGGAAGAGGGTGTTATGGACAAATGAGTCCAAGTTTGAAATATTTCATTCAGAGTGTAGGTTGTACATTCGGTGGAAGAGATATTTTTTTTAATTTCGCGCAAAACTACTCGAGGACTGTCTGCGCTAGCCGTCCCTACTTTAGCAGTGTAAGACTAGAGGAGAGACAACTAGTCATCACCACCGATCGCCAATTCTTGGGCTACTCTTTGAAGGACGAATAGTGGGATTGACCTTCACAATATAACACCCCAACGGTTTAAAGGACGAGCATGTTTGGTGTGAAGAGGATTCGAACCCGCGACCATCGGATTACAAGTCGAGGGCCTTAACCACCCACAGAAGAAAAGCAGATGGAGTCATTCAAATGATGTAATGGCCCGCACAGAGTCCCGATCTCAACTCAGTTGAGCAGATCTGGGATTTAATAGCTCAAAAACTTGACAAATAAGACATTTCGAGTAAAATTCCATAGGACACTTTGATTAAATATATTTCAATAGTGCCTGAAAGACTGTCTGCAGTTATTAAAACAAAAGGGGGACACAAAATATTAATTGTTTGCTGATATCAACACGTCCACTGAGTTTCTGTTCTACTAAATATGGAGATTAATAACATTTTGTTGTTCCACCTATGATTTACTTGCTATTTTTCTTGGAGAGTAACACTTTTGCACCGCACTATGTAGATAACAATAATAATTAATTTTAAATTGTTTATATTTATAAGAAGAATATTTTGAGTCATAATTTTATTCACATTTTATTGTTTCACTAGGATCTTAATTTCATGGGTAATCCTAATCTTCCGTCTTATAAGCTCAAATAAAGCACTGCAAGTTTTATCCGTTAGAAATTCACGAAACTGAATAAAGTTAAAACTAAAAGCATCTTTAATAAGGCTGTGTGTGTATATATAAAGCTAAAAGTTATATTTCAGTTTTACAAGAAATACAGATGAGCTATGAATTCTCGCATAAATGATAATTTTATATATATAGTTTTGAAAATGTTATGGTACTTTAAAATTATCCCCCTTCACCTTATGGGTCTACAAATTGGGTCTCGATACCCGTGGACAGAGCACAGATAACCAATTGCGTCGCGTTAAACTTAACAACAACCAATTACTTCAAAAATATTAAGTAAAAATTTAAAAAATGTCGTTTCTGTGTGTGAAAGAAAACAGTTAATCTTCGTAGTTGATATATTTCGCAAATGACCAGCGAGTTGATATAAAATTATAAAAAATAAAAATATATCTTGCTTTTTCTTATTTCTGTTTATATGTGAATTAAAGCTCGTTTAAAATCTAACTGTTTCACTTTTGAAAGACGATATAAAAATATTTTAAAAATCATATTTTTTTTGCCACATATCAAACTACAATAAGTTTCGTGAGCACTCGTTTTAAAGATTCTGATTCCATCATCATACATACTCACTCTTTCAATCGTGGGATTGTTATAACACCGTGATCAATATTACTTTTCGTTGGTAAACATAGCCGAAAACTTGGTACTCTATAACTTATCACTTACAAGTTAGAGATGGCTAGAGTAATCAACCCTCGAGTGTCTTTGCGCGAAATTCAACAAAACAGTTTCTTTCTCTTTTTTTTAAGTAGTATAAAAGTAACAATTACATTAAATATTCTACATTTCCGAAATTGTAACACAATTTAATAATACTATTCACAATGTTCATCATAATTTTTATGCTAATTGACGATAGTAATTCGTTACAAAAATTAACTGTTATTTTATAAACTATTCATTTCAGATTTTGCATTCAGGAAAAAAAAAACAAAAAAAAACGTTATTTACGTTTGAAAGACCAAAACATGATAGATCAAAATCTCAAAAAGTAAGTAACCTCTTAATGTGACATAGATTAATGATACCTAAATTTAATACTGTTTTCAGTTTAGTGTAGTTTGTCGTTCCTTTCTATTTACGTTTTTATGTTGTCAAACGGTGTGGAAGAAATCTTCCACTGTTTGTCTTTGAACCGTGGGTGATAGGGATATATTTATGAGAATAAACTTCATAAAAGTGTGATTACAACACTTTCAGCTCCAGGAAACTGCCTAATGTAGTAGCTGACATTCTTGCCAAAATGACTCAGATATGGGGGGAAAAATGTAATGTTTGTAATCCCTATCAGCAGGTTGGCTCTTTGAAGTAACTACCCTTACGAAAATTGTTTGTTTGTTTTGAATTTCGCGCAAAGCGATACAATGGCTATCTGTGCTAATCGTCCCTAATTTTACCGTGTAAGACTAGAGGAAAGGCAACTAGTCATCACCACCCACCGCCAACTCTTGGGCTACTCTTTTACCAAAGAATAATGGGATTGACCGTACCATTATAACGCCCCACGGCTGAAAGGACGAGCATGTTTGGTATGACGAGGGATTCTAACCCGCCCCTTACAAAGAAACGGGCAGTTTATAATACGCATGGTCCTCACTTATAGACAAACTTCAAAAGATAGCGCCTCATAGACGGTCATTTTCAATACCAATTCTCAGAAGCATGTTAATCAGGAATACAATTTCAAAAATAAACAAATGGAAAACATCGAATCACTTACGTTACCTGAGGTGAAGGAAGCGTTTAAACTGTTACTTAACCAACGATGTGGGGGAGTGGCACTAGTAAGTATATATTTAAATAAGTTATTGTATACTTATCTCAAGTGTATTTTCACTGAAATTGAAAGTTTCAGTTTTTCAGAGTATTTTGTTTTGTGTTTTGTTTACATTTTATTGTAAACTATTTTAATCTTCGAATTAGCATCAAGGCTTAAACCCAAAGGTTTTCTAAACTTGATAAAGTATTTCAAAACTATTTATCCATCAAATACTTTGTTGATTACAGGGTACTTCATGGCATATGGGTCACAAGAAAAAAACATTTTTTAAATACTACAATATTGCATTGAAGCTAACTGATTACTGTTGGTGCTTTTTGTATATTTTATGTAAAATAAATGATTTCATCAACTGTATTTGGTAGTGGTGTAGAGGTAAAAACATAAAATTACTCAACATGAAACAATGTGTGTTCGACCAGTGGTAGACATTATAAGAACAAGTTCATAATTTGTGCTATAAACTTGCAAATTACATAATTGACAAATCACATCAGTTTTAATGGATTTCTCTAGGTATTGAAATTGGTTAGATATTATGAGCTCTTGACCTTCCAAAACTCACTTACTATTGTAAAGGTTAAGGTATAAGTATTTTGAAATAACAACAGATATCAAAGTAACACATAACTATTTGAAAATTCATTATTACATATAAATATTTATGAAAGAACAACAGAACAATTTAAATATATATGATTAATCAAAGCTTCCTACTTGGGAGGGGGGATCCAGTGTGGCTCTGTGTATCAGACTATGGATTTGAGGTTCCATGGTCAACTCCACTCCTACCAAAAGAAGGCACACTCCTCTCTTTGGGAATTTGAATATGTTATCAGAGAAATGGCCAATTTCACTATGCAATCAAACAAGAGCAGCCCAGTAACAGGAAGTGTGTGGTGTTGAATAGCTGCCTTCTCTAATCTATCACTTCAAAATTAGGGATGCTAACTGCAGATAGCTCTCCAGTAGCTTTACAAGAAATTCAAACAAACCAATATATTTTCATGTAAGGTTATTTGTTCTAGTTATACAAGTTCAGAGTAGTAAAGAATCCACAAACATGTAGTTCATGTAAGTTCTAGCCATACCATGATACAAATAGTTGCTTTAATGTTAATCTCATTTAATTTCATACCTATTAAGTCTTTTAGTCAAGAGCTTTTGAGTCTTTGGTCTTCTTGAATGTTACTTTAGAAGCTGATATCTACAGTATGGTTGGTGGAAAACTTGTTAAGGTGCATGATCCAAGACTACCCTCATAGTCTTTCACAGAAGCTTGTTAGAAGGCAATAGTGCATAGTAATGACTATCAAGTTGAGCAAAATCAGTGACAGAAGTATTTCCAAGGAGAGCAGTAGTTCTGAAATATTATTTTTGGAAAGCATGCAATTAGGTCCTGTAATATGCTGTCCACTAAACTCAAAATCCAAACTTTTGCGACATAATTACAAAATTTACTTTGTCAGTTCTCATTATCATTTTAAAATTTGTAGCTTCACAAGCAAATGTTTGTGTAAGTCATCAATTGTCAGTTTGGCTTAGGTTGAATATGACTTTACCTCCGAAAGAACATCAAAAGCTTATGTAAATCACATGTCTGACTTGAGTTACTGTTTGGAACATATTTGTGATCATATTAATTAACATGATGACAAGCTGTCACAGAAATATTCTTCAGCATAAATTACTGTTTCACTGATGATGAAGTCCACTGGTGATACCTGGAGACTATTGGTTATAAGAAATCAAAAAACTATCATCAAATCATAAAGTATATTCTAAAAGAACAAGAGAAGGGACAGAACATTTTGGTAGTATAAAAAACAATGGAGACCTACTTTGTGTAATAAAGTTTGAGACATTACTTAATCAGTTCAGTAAATATAATGATTGTTTTTTCATATCTTATACACTCCCCTGTGAAAAGTAGGATCTACTTTACACATTTTCACGTACTTGGTAGCAGTAAGTATTATGATACAGGTCTCTTACATGGCAGCGATAAACTTTCACTTCCTTTTCTTGCTCAAATACAAGATAATTTCATAATAGTTGTGATAAGATATATTCCCATTAAGGTTGTGGCATAAGGATCCATGTATGTGTGCTCTATTATGGTAAGGGTTTAAGAGTAACAAGACCGAAAAAAAAGCCAAACTTTTCAGCTTATAGCCTTGTTTGGTAGCAGTGTACACAGCTGGACTCCAACATGCATATTACCCTTAATAGGAAACAGCATATGAATCACATTCCCCTTAACAGGAAAGAGCATAACTAGTCAAATTCCTTTGTGTATATTCCTAAATGTGGGAACAGAATACAAAATCAGATTTCCTTATGTTTATCCCTATACATGGAAACAGCCTGCACACTTGTATTTCTTTGCATATATCCATAAATGCAAGAGCAACATACACAGTTAGATTTCTCTGTGTATATCCCTGTATATGATAGTAGCTTATATAATCATATTCTTCTACATACATTTCTTAATTTGAGAGCAGCATACACAGTCAGACTCATTATATATATATATATATATATATATATATATATCCCTTAATATGTAGATACTGCTAATAAAAATGTTTATAACCTAAAACAGTGAATTACTTGGACTTATTGGCTTTGTTCTTGTTTTAATGAGTTCAAAACCAGAGTCAGTGCTTTGGCCTTTATATTACTTAGAGAAAAAAAAAATTATATGGCATCATGTGGTAATGTGGTTTTTCTTAGTGAGATAATTTTTTGAATAAAGAATTTTATGATGTAACTGATATGCACTAGTTAAAACTGTTTTAGAATAACAGTATTAAGCAAGAGTTGAGAAAACATTATATCCCATTTCAAATAGAAATAAGCACCCTCCAGCAAGAATTACAATTTTATTTTGGTGCTGTTAGGACAACCCTCTCTGTTGAGCCAACGCACTGTTGGTGACCTGTCACTTTTAAGAAAGCCTTTAAGGTAGACAGGATTTCAGGAACTTTATCAATAAGGATATTCCAATATTTAAAAATTCCAAAGAGGTTTTGCCAGGAACTGATTTCATTACTAGAACTAGAAGTGTACTACATTTCATATCCTTGAATGGATGGGCTGCAGAGTGACAAAACAGTATTGGGACTCATGGGAAAGAGCCATATGGGTTTGTAGCTTGTAGAGCCCTTCAGAAGATGATGATTTAGTTTTAGCTCTCTTTTCTCATGTTGATGTCATTTCTTAATGAAAAGGAGTCATTTGTTATGAACACTGCTTTCTTGACTGTGGAATATGAACTAATTATAATTATGTTGAGTCATTAAGACAGTGCTTTGAACTCATTGTTTCAACATAAATAGCTTGAAGTTTGATAATAGAAAGTTTTACTAGTGTTTGAATCAACAGTGGATTGAGTATGAAATGTCCACCTATTGCTTTTGGAGAAATGCCATTTTTTTATATCATCTGCATTGTTATATGTTTAGAATAATAGATTTCACAGGTTTTAAACTTTGTTATTTGATGTCCGTGTTGGGCAACCCAGTCCACTTATTGTTTCTGTAAGTTTTCCTTTTACATTTTAAACATCCAGAACATGTTCTTCAGCCACTTTAATGTCTCAAATTTTGATTGCTCCTGTACATTCTACCCCTTGTGGTAACTGGGTTTTCTTTGCTTTGAACTCATTGTTTCAACACAAATACCTTTCTTCAACTGTTTGTAATGTTACAATGGATCTACTTTGTGAACCTGACGATGACCGAAGAAGGTCGAAACATTGTTCACTCCTCTATGTAAAATATTTTCTCAACCCAAACGAGCCGTTTTTACATATATAAAGCAAACGTTCTTCACTTTGCAAGTTAGTGAATCTTAAGCCTCTTAGATTGTTTCTTTTGTATTACACATTAATTTTTCTTGATCTCATGGGCCCAGCATGACCAGGTGATTGAGGTACTTGACCCATAATCCGAGGGTTGTGGGTTTGAATTCCCTTCACACCAAACCTGCTCACCCTTTCAACCATGGGGGCATTATACATTATAATGTTACAGTCAATCCCACTATTCGTTGGTAAAAGAGTTGGCAGTAGGTGGTGATGACTAGCTGCCTTCCCTCTAGTTAACTGCTAAATTAGGGATGGCTAGCACAGATAGCCCTTCTGTAGCTTTGCGTGAAATTCAAAACAAACTAAACCAAACCTGATCTCATGTCATGTACCTACAAGTATTAACTTTCAAATTAATGATTTGTTTTATACCATTCACTGTTGATGTTGTCCATATAATGAGTAGTTTTGTCTTGCCTTTCATGACACTTTGTATTTAATAAGAAATGACCCCAAAGAATGTAAGAAAGCAGTAAGTAGGGAATTAATTGAAATGTTATAGGTACTTTTGTTTACATTATGTTACATGACTCCTACTTTGTTGCAAATCCTGTAACCAACAAAGTCATGGATTCAAAAAGAGTTTGGTATATTATACAAACGGTTTTGAAATATTGAAAAACTGATGGATTCCAGTCTAGTAACTCTAGAAGTAATATTAAATAAATTCCAGACAATTGCACAAAGTTCTAAGAAGTGTTTTTTTAAAGTTTATTCAGTGCTTTTCACTAGAACCTGATTATAAATTCCTGTTACTATTTTCTTAATTTCCTTTAACAATTGTGATAAATTAAGAAGTGCTTATGTGCATCAGCCATAAGTATTCTTATCTGGTCTGTTTAGTCTTTTAAAATATTATGAAGTCATTAGAACTTAGTATATATATTTAAAAAACGGCTTGTTTGGGTTGAGAAAATGTTTTACGTAGAGGAGCAAAAGTTTCTCCATCCAAACGAGCCGTTTTTACATATATATTTTTCTCTACAAGTGGGTTTTCTTGACATCACTGAGAACTTAGTATACTTCCATTATTACTCAAACTGAACTTGGATTGGAGGTATTTGTAAGTATACTTGGCCTAGTAAAACTAGTTTGGTACAAACATTTTCCTTGATATAAATGTTCCTTATTTGTTTAAAAACTAAATTACTAATAAATCCTGAGATCAAATTTTTCTTGTAAGTTTTCACACCATAATAAGCTGTACTTGTTTAATTTTATTATTAATAATATAGAATATCAACTGAAAATATTCCTGGTAGAAAATGAAAAACAGAATACTTAAAATTTTGGTATGTTCTGCATGAAGGATTTAATCTGAATGTATATGTATTCAAAGCTCTGTAACAAACAGTTAAACAAGTCTATAAATTTACAATGGTAAAATCAGGGGTAAAATTCCCCTTGGTGGACTCTGCAGATAGCCCTGTGTAGCTTTGCTATATATGAAACCACACACACACAAACAGTTAAAAAATACTATACACAGGGATAAAAAAAGACACAGGATAGAAAAATGACTGATAGAATATCGAGGTACCAAACATGTAAAAAGTCCTTTTGAAATATATGTATAAAAATTATAACTAATGTTTCACTTTTCCAAAATATCACAAAGTAATTAATATGATATTAAACGTGATTTCAACCCTATTGGCTATTACTTCACTACTAAAAATTTTGGATTTTATTAGACAGATACTCACATTCTGGAAACAGATGATTATACAACTCTTTAATATCTATATTGTCACTTGTAGTTTACTGCACTACTACCAGTAAGTTTCCTACTTTATTGGAAAACTAATCCTTGTTTTCACTCACTGCTTTAGTATATTTAACATCAAAGAATTTGTGCATAACTGTTATCATATTTTCAGAGTAATCCAGTGATGTTATATTATTGAATGTGTAATTACTCTCAATGTTACACTATATTATGATATCAGCAATCAAATGAAATTGTGGAAAAATAATAAAAAATAAATGTATCCAAGATTTGAGCCATGATATGCCATTGAACATGCTAGATAACTGCAAATGTGAGAGTGTTATAATTATGAAAATCAATCCTGCTGTTTGGTTAAAAGTAGAAACATATGGTGAGTAGTGATGAAAGATTGTCTACTTTATATAGACAGCAGCAATAAGTTAATAATAACTACATCTGAAACATGGGGTATTTTACCTGACTTTTTTTAGTTTGTGTGTCACTGAAGTGTTCTTAAGGCTGAAAATACCAATATCTTAATTAAATTAAATCATACTGAGTGATTTTATTAAGATGACTTTTCCATGTTTTTCACTTATTAACTCTATTGTCAGGATTTAAAAGACTACAAAAGATTTTATCAGCTTATTATTAGAAAATTTCACTCTACTCTTGAGGAACTTAGTAAGGAAAGCATTTAAATGAAAAACACATGACTAAACAGATTATTTTCAGAACTGATGTGAAGCTAAAGAGATTATAATAAAGATTTGTATAACACTAAAGAAATTATCACAATGAGAAGGGTAAAGGTAAGCAGATTATGATCAAGATTTGTATAAAACTAGAGAAATTATCATGATGAGAAAGGTAAAAGTAAACAGATTACGATCAAGATTTGTATGAAACTAAAGAAATTATCACAATGAAAAGGGTAAAGGTAAACAGATTACTTTCAGGATTGGCATGAAACTAGTCAGATTTTCATCAGGGCTGACATATTTTATTTGCTGAATTTTTCACAAAACTATTAGAATTCTAATGAATTCATTGTGCTAGTTCAACAACATTGCTCACTTGGGAAACTAACAGATTTTGTTGGAAATGTAACATGGAATATGTATTGAGTGCAACAGAGGGTATGTAGCATATCAACACCACCAACTCTTGGGCTATTCTTGAACAAAAAAAAAGCAGAACTGACTGTCCCATCAAAATGCCTCTATGGCTGAGAAAGCAAGCATTGTTTTAAGAATGGAATCAGTACAAAATTAAATGGATTATAATCAGGGTTGGTGCATAACTATACAGATTAAAGACTGATGTAATATTATCATGATAGCTTGTATTTGAAATTGGTATAAAACTGGCTAGATTATATTCAAGGTTAGTAAAAAACTAAATAAAATATTTTTTGGGTTGTTATAAAATTAGTGTGTTTCATCATTGAAAAATAAAAAACATAGCTAGTATAATGTATGATTTCTTCTTTGCTACTACTTAGTTTTTCATAACATAGAACAACACATATCATACATCACAGCTGTCACTTTATTCCTTTCATATTTCTCTATTCATGAAGAACCACAGGGCCTAATTGACCCCTAAACAAAAAATATATGAATTTTGATAGGTATTTAAATTGTGAGATATGATGACTGTCTTCATAAGGTCAATGCAGCTATCTGTGAAATTTTCTAATTCTCATTGAGTATTTTCTTGATAACCCATTATTCCATCTAAATAAGTTTCTTACTTTAACTGGTTAGAGAATACAAAGCTAAAATATCTACTTTCTATTAAGTATTTCTTAAATGGTAAGTAAAAAGACTGCAAGGGTTTTATTTTTATTCCACATTAGATTACTACAATTTCAACCTAAAACTCTACCTCTTTGTACAAAATCACAAGACAAGACTAAAGTCCTATTATTCAGAGAAATATCAGCAGTAGTAAGGTAACAAGAAGATAGAAAAATTACTGATAAGTGAGTGTCTCAGATATTTTCCTTGTTTTTGTTAGTATATCTATGAATGCTTACAAGGTACAAGAATAGAAATATTTTCTCATAGATTTATGGCTTTATTTGTTTGATATGTAAAGCCTCATGTACAGAGAGTCTAACTCTTTGTTAAGAAAGCAATTCAATCCTCTTTTATTCATATTCTATTAAAGCCATGGGTTTACTGAAATGATTCAGTAATTAAACCCCCTATTCTCTAGTACTGTATGCTTCCATATATAACTGACAGTAAACCCTAATATGCTAAAAACTGCAAGGAAGATTTTTTACACATATTCCATGATGTCTCAAATGAACAATAACTTACTTAGTCTTTTATTCTATGGCTTTAAATGAGTAAATTATATGCACTACTTAACATTCCTCACAAATGCTAGAATGCTTAGTCAATAGAAATAATAAGTTACTTTTAAAACACAAAGTATTTGGCTGCTAATCCTAATTTGACCAAATCTTTGTTTACCAACAAATTTTATTCTCAGTTTTTAACAGTGGCATAATGATGCTTGTTTGTTATATTTACTTTAATGTTTCTGTACAAAATCCTCACTGTGCATCACAGTACATCCTAACATCTACCACTCTAACCAAACCAAAAGCAGTCTTATTTTACTTTCCCTTAATTCATGGGATTAATTTCAGTCAAGTCTTCAACTAAAACCTGGTAACTGTGCAAGCTTCTTACCTCAGGTAAACTAGACCTTGAAATGAAGGTTGTTTATTACCCACTATAAGTAAGTCTTAACTAAATCCTGATAGCTGTATAAACTCCATAATGCAGATAAAGTATTCCAAGAAGTCAAACATAGTATTTTCTAGTATCTATTACAAATATTTTAGTAGTGAATGTATTTAATATTTCAAAGTTTGATAGTTGTAAATGCAATGCAGTACACACTGTAACATCTCTGTGATATTTGTTTGTTCAAAATTAGTAGGTAGATAATGAATTAAAGGTAAGTTATTGATAATACGCCATCAGTTGTAAACAAATTACATCAACATATTCTGTTTAACTCTTGAATTACTGATGAAAATACAGATCCTATCTATTTTACTAAACTATTTGTTCATCGTTTAACTTACGAGTCCATGGACTACTTCATCACATGATGTCTTACAAGATAACAGTAAACCTAAAAAATACTACCACCATTACAGTTAATTCTGTAATTATTTTTGGGGTTTCCTATTCATCTTAAATAAAAATGGAATGAATTCAACCTTTTTTATTGTACAAAAACATAAAATCACTCAGTATAATACGTGTTCTGTTGTACTAAATGGTATAAAAACAAGCCAGTAATTTGATCAAGTATGCTGATGCAAACATTCAAATCTCATATGTTTGTAACTGTGTTAGTATAATTCCACACTTTCATTATAGGTCACAGATCCACTGCACATTCTCATTCCTTCTGTATTATCCCAGAAGTCAGTATTGTTGATAACGTGGCCAAAAACTCCATAGGCTGATTACAGTACCATAACCACTCTTACAGTGTTTCAACCAGGTTCATTTTTACCCTCACACACCAGCTGGGGCAACAACACTGCTCAAGACATTAATATTCTGTCTGAGAAAGTAGAAAACCCAAAAGAACAAAGAAAACCAAAGAAAAAAGCAGTAAGACAAACATCTACTTTGGATAAAAACTGTTATATGTATGCATGACAGAATAACATTGAAAATTTGCTTAAAAACTACACAACAAAAATGTATGTAGGTACAAAAAAGATGTACCAGTGAAAGAAGCATGTCTGTATTGTAAACAAGCACAACTATAATCAAACCTAATCCATGATGAAGAGAAAACCCACTTGTAGAGTAAAATATATATATTTAAAAATGGCTGGTATGGGTAGAAAAAGCTCAAGTAGAGGAGTGAAAGATGTTTCGACCTTCTTCAGTCATCATCAGGTTCACGATGACCAAAGAATGTTGAAACGTTGTTGTTGTTCGCTACTCTACTAGTGCTTTCTCTACCCATACCAGCCATTTTTAAATATACAAACAAAACTAAGCTGTATAAAGAGACAGTATAACAAACCATAAGGTAGAAGGATAGTACGAATAGAAGAAGAAGAAAACAAAAAGAAACATTTGTAAACAGAACTAAAACTGAACATAATGATAGTAAAATATACCAGACTTCTCATTCTTAGGTTAAAATATTTATATTTACAACATCTGTTTATTTTTGTGTCTTTGGACAAACACTGCAATGTCTTAACATCTTGTAAACAATATTTTATTACCTTAATTTTTGTATAATTTTCTTATTCTGCACTGTTTTTGAAAGAACATTTAAATTGCATGACCTGAGACAGTGTAATTCATTTTGTACTTGTGTTATATATAAATATTGTAAAGTGTGTTGTATTATTAAGTGCTGTGGAAAAGTACTACTTATGTAGTATTGAAACATGAAATAAATGAATTGACATTCTGAAAAGAATAAGATAAAATATAACTAAATTAAGGGATTTTATTGTTAAAGGTTAAATGTGTCATTAAAATTTTGTGTAAATTTTGCTCATTCATAATACTTTAATAAAATTATTATTCTATTCAGATGCATCATGGAATTTCAATTCAAATATTTATTTCTCAGTCTTTGATAATTACATTCCTCAAGCTATGAATACATGAGAAACCCTTTAAGAAATAAAACGGATACAGAATTTATTTTGATACATAAAAATAAACTATTATGAAAAGATCTTAACAGTTTACAATATCTTAGAAATCATCCATAAAATAAAGATAACAAACAAAAGATTTAAATGTTTGGAAATACATAATATCCTTAGTATTCGGATATACATATTTCTTGTAACAAAATTTGTTGGGATTTAAAGTGACAGAAGGCTAAGTGGCCCATCAGGGTTCTTGTACAATGGGACATCAACACCAAGTTGGTTGCAGCTCTTCATATTCATATACAATAAAGGTTTAAATGAAATTACGCTGCACACACCACTCTGTCAGGAAAACTATTCCACTAGTTTATAACTCTAACTGAAACTAATTTTTTAAAGAACAAAGCTGTACCTAAGGCCCCAGGGTTTTAACCCTATACCACAAAATAGTAAAATTTGTATTTTAACTTTCAAGTTCATTTATACAAAAATGTTGAGATATGGGTGTATTTTATTATGTTTTTGTCCATAATCTGGGTTCATCCTGAAGAAAGAGATGAACACAAACCATAATTTGTATTTACAGCAAACAGATTAAAAACAAGTATAATACAATATACTAGTGTAATTGTTTATTGTACACGTATCGTGTGGCCACAGATAGTTAAATTTCATTTTTTGAATATAAATCCTAACAATACCCGAGTTTTATGCTCATTCAAATGAATCCGGTTTGATCCAGATTGAGGAACGATCCGAAAACCCAATCATACAAATGTTCATCCTTATAAACTATTAGTTCTCTCATACACAGTACCTGAATATATGAGATAACGCATGCACTTATATATTTGAGTATTCTGTTATATTACCTTCATACATGTTATATGTCTTCACAATTTTGTTACGTTATAATTATGCCATCATTGTCAACCAAGCGCGTAAGATACCTATAAATAGATTCACTCCGAGGTTAGCAAAGAAAACGACAAATGGCGGGTAGCGCTGAATCTTTACAAATCTCAAGTCATTTTATTTTATAGATGCTTTAAAAAGAAAAAGAAAAGAACGCTCAAGGTACAAATTAAAATTCATAATACTGTGATCCCATTCTCCAAATCTATTAAAATTCCAGGTATCCATTTTAATTTTAAACTTACCTGGTCAACCCATATTAACATAATCGCATCACGTATCAGTCAACGTATCTCCTTCCTTCGAAGGATCAGCGGTATAAACAAAGGTTGTACCCCTCACACCATTATATTCATATATATATACATTAGACCCCTGGTCGAATATGGTTGATGCTGCTCTCTAACATGCCCTACTCTCTCTTTAAAAAATTACAAGCATTATGACACATGGCGATCAGGACTGCATTCCATTTACCATGCTACACTCCCCATTGTTACCTGGATAAAATATACGACATACCACCTATTAAAACACGTTTACGTCAACTAGCCACTATATTTTATTAAAAAAAAAAAAAAAAAAGCAGTAAACCGTAACTTGCTTACAGCCCAGTTCTCCGATTTTGTTCTCCTATTTACTAATGTCTTCTATCTAAATTTCGTATTGGTTATTATGTCTAATTATCTTTTTTGTTTACAGCCCAGGCACTAACCAGATATATTTTACAGCATCTAGTTAGTGAAAGTGGGTTTTTCTCGGGATACTCCCGTTTTCCTCCCACAGCTAAATTACCGGGTATTAGGATTTACAGATCCCTACCTTCACGTTGTTGTTTTTTCATATTTTGAAGTCAATGTTTAGCCTCTCGCAGGCCACCAACGGACCTTTGCCACCAGATTACAGCATAATCTCGTGAAATTTAAATCTTGTAGGTTTAGCTATTAATCACTAGCCCAGTTAAATTTAACTTCGCGTGTAGTGCGAAGAGAAGGTCTTTTCTGAGCGCCCTCGATTGCTTTGCATCTCTCTGAGATGCTAAGTGTTAAGTCAGAATACCTGCCACGATTTTTAGTTTTAGTACAGAAAAACGCTAGAAAAAGTAAACATCTCATTCGGCAACTCGCCTGTTAATATGAGCAAGCACATCACATCCCTGGCATCACATTCGACTCCAGATTAACGTGGAAAAAAACATGTCAACAATACACATTTATCCATCCAAAAACGCATTTCACATTTGTTGACCATAACTAGCAAGCACTTAAACTATTCACCTGAAACCATCATTCAAATATGTAAGACTTACATTCGCCCATTAATAGAATATGGGTGTCAAGTCGCATACAACATGTCTAACAACACACTACAGAAGATCCAAACAAAAGAAAATAAAATACTAAGAGGAGCAAACCGACTAGCAACATACGAGGGCTGTTCAAAAAATACGCGGACTGTTTGAATTGCGCTGCTCCAGTTGGTTCCAGGGGAATCCGCTTGGTGTCGCTAGGTTCGCACAGATCAGCTGATTACAACACCATTTCCCGATTGCAGATATCTTCATTTGTGTATTAGCTACGTGGTTTTAAGTGAAGTGCGATTTTTTCGTTTGGCGGATTTCAGAATGAATGACCTGAAGGAGTAACGACTTGCTGTGAAATTTTGTGTTAAACTTGGAAAATCTGCGACTGAAACTTTTGCTATGCTTAACACGGCTTACGGTGATGTTGCTATGAAGCGTACGGCATGTTTCAAGTGGCATGAACGTTTTAAGGATGGTCGACAGTTTATTGAAGATGATGAGCATCCTGGACGTCCTTCCACGTCAACTGACGACCCACACGTCGACAAAATCAACACCCTGGTGCGGGCAAATCGACGTCTGACTGTCAGGGAGCTTGCTGAAGAGTGTGGGATATCAGTTGGATCTTGTTACGAGATTTTGACCGAAAAAATTGAAGATGCACCGCGTTGCTGCGAAATTCAGCCCTCAGAACTCGTGAGTTTTTGGCCAAACACTCGATCACTGTTCTTCCCCACCCCCCCCCCTACTCACCTGACCTTGCTCCTTGCAATTTTTTCTTGTTCCTCAAACTCAAAAGACTCTTGAAAGGAAGAAGATTTGAGACGATTCCCGAGATTAAGGCAAATGCGACGAAGGAGCTGGAGGACATTACAAAAGAAGCGTACCAGGACTCTTTCAACAAGTGGAAACACCGTTGGGATAAGTGTGTGCGTTGGGGAGGAGAGTACTTTGAAGGGGTCCCAGACCTGTAACTTCTAAATAAAGTACATTTTGTTTTATGACGACAGTCCGCGTATTTTTTTAACAGACCTCGTACACACCTGTCAACTATGTACACAAAGTCAGTAATCTACCCACCCTTGGGAATAGGCTAACTGAAACAGCATACAAATATTACTTAAAGCAGAACAAAGAAACGAACTAACTGTGTCACTATACAAGTTAGCCAGCACTCCTACAAAATACATTTCACCAAACAATAAATTTCAACAATCACAAACCACTCAATAAAACACATTATTATAAATAAGGTGCATACATGTTTATGTTTATATATGTTTTTTCGTTTTTTCTTCTTTTTCTTTCTCTCTTTTTTATTTTCTTTAATTTTTCTTTCTTTCAGTCCTGGGCACAAGACAGGTAGAACATTTGGCGCCTGTCCTGTGAAACTGGGTTTTCTCGGGGCACTCCCGTTTTCCCCCACATCAAATTCTGAGGAACTTGGATTTATAGATCTCAGTCACTCCGTGGCCTTGATAATGGGACGTTCCACCGATTGATGTGAAGTTGGTCTGCGTCTTGCTTCTTTTCTGCTGGTGGGTTACGGACTAGTCCACTTCCTTTTTTGCCGCCTTTGTCTCGCTCTGCTTTCTCACCCGTCATTTTCATACTGCCTCACTCTACTTCATTACCTCAAACAAGTCAAATTAAAATGCAGGAAAACTCCCACGTACAGATAAATAAACTTCCATTAGCGGGACGAAGAGGAACCACAACGTTCTTGAACACTCCTGCTGGGGAGAGAATTCCTGACTTCTCTCTCTCAAAACTAACCCCCTGCCAAGGTTTCGTTTAGCATGGTCACAACCACGTGGGATTTCTTACAATAGACACTGAAGGCTTTGGAATTTGAATTAGGGACTTCCCACGTACCTGCTTGTCAAACTAGGTATTGATTTGTTTATCTTTTCGAAACTTTCAAAGATTGTCTTGATTTTTATAACGTAAGAGTTAGAAGCTATAAGACATTTAGTATAGGTCTTAATTCATTGTTTCTATCTTGCCACGATCCAGTGTTGAATTGATATGTCTGTCAAGCTGTAATTTCGTGCTCGTACCAGTAACAATATGACTTTTGTGTACAATTGTCTTCTATGGACCTGTAATTCGAATATGTGTGTGTATTTGCTAATATGAACTTTGGCGATGTCGCGAAACTTGTTATTTGTTGATTGTTACAGTTTCATAGCATGGAGGGTATGAATGTAGTTCGTCACATTAAATTCTATATAAACATCAGTGATTGTCTTGTGGGTTCATATGGGGCAACAATGAAACTCAGACGTCTTTAGGATTCGTCACAACTTGTGGTAACTGAGACACTCTTCAGATATAGAAAAACAGGAATTGCATGAGTGTGACCATCATGTCGACTGACGCGAATCCTACTCGAGCGACAGATATACAAGAACCAAGACAACTCCACATAGAGCCCACAGTGGATGTGATGGAGGAGATAGAACAAATCACAGAAAATCAAGAAAAGACTGTCGAAAGTGTGGAAATAAAACATCACAACACTCGAACCGGAGGTCTTAAGCATTCGCAATAGAGATTGCAACCCAACTTTGAAAATGAGAGCACTCAAAAAACAAGAGCACACAAAGAAGTTTTGGAAGCTACATCACAAGTATGTAAAGTTGTTAAAAAATGTGAAACCAAGCTAAAAGGTTTGTGTGAAATAACTACTATGCAACAGATGAAAACTGAACTGGAAACAGTTTAGAAAATTGACTGATCCCAATAAGATCCCAATCTTATAAGAAGCATTGACCAACTGCAAGCTGATAGAGATATCCTACATGGGATAATCCTGATGAGACTACCCTCCCATAATGACAAGCGACCCAAATCTCTTTGCTCTCGGGAATCAGTTTCATCTACATCATCAAGGAGCTCGACAAGAACCTCAATCACCATGAAGATGATGGAAGCAGCAGCCAATGCAGCTGCCAACAGAGACGAGCTGGAGGCAAGAGAGACCGAAATGAGGGAAGAAGATGAATTGAAAGCATTGGAGCTCGAGGAAACAAAGAGAAGAGCTGAAGCAGAATCCCAGATGAAAAAGAAAAGACAGGCATTGGAACATTGAAGAATTAAAAAATTACTTCACATGGAAGACGCCAGATATCAGGTGTATGTGGAAGAACTGAAAGCAACCGAGAGTAATTCCAAATTGTTCCCAACACAGACAACTATCAACATTTCTCCTATGGACACTGGGTCGAAAACAGTTGCATGTGTCATCCCTCTTGATTCAGCAAGCCAAAATATGGAACAGAATAACAATGAGAGAACACCAACAACTGCATCTGCACACACCTCAGAATTCTGCCTAGAACTGATGGACACCGTGAAACCACCTGAGGCATTGGCCACAACAGTCAGCCTCAGTTGTCTCCCATCTCCTGAACCCTCAGTATTCACAGGTGACCCACTCACCTATCATGACTGTAACATGGAATTCAAGTCGCTCATCAAAACAGAGAAGGTGAGCAATGCAGAGAAATACATTACCTCAATAGATATGTTGGTGGAGCAGCAAGAGATGCAATCAGTGGTTATGTCATGCTCAGCTCAGAGAATGCCTTTCAGCGAGCTAAGCCAGTCCTGAAAGATCGATACGGCAATCCAGATCACAGGAAGAGATGAAGAAGGACTCAGGAAATTCTCAGATTTCTTGAATCAGTGTAAAGCAGCCATGGCTGAAGTAAAAGGTCTGGACATCCTGAATGGCAGCAGAAAGAATCAGAAGCTCCAGGTTGGGTCATCACAAGAAGGCTGAAGATTGTGTAAAAAAATCACCGATCGTGAATACCCATCATTTCACCAGTTTGCGAAATTCATGATAAGTGAAGCAGAGATGGCCTGTAATCCCATCACCTCATTAGGATCTTTGAGGACCAATGGAGATCAGTCATCAAACCAAAGATGGAAACACACTATGGCTGCCAAGGTTTTTGCATCAACAACTGACACACCCAAAAGACAATGCAGAATGAAACATGCCTTTACTGTGGCGGTAAAGGTAAGGCGGAATTCAGAACTTTCTCCAACAAAGCCTTGTCCAAAAACGAGGACTACATTAAAAAATGGCCTATCTTATGGATGCCTCACGGTAGGACACTTAGCACGAAAATTCCCCCAGAAGCACATTTGCCAAAAATGCAACAAGAAACAACCACCAAGTCTTCACCACGAGACAACATGCAGCGAGACAAGGGAACCTAGGTTGGAGACAAATGAGACACTGGCAGAAGCCAAGTTAGGGAAGGAACTTAGAGTGCAGTGTGCTGTAAAGTTCTGATGTTCAGGAATAAATCTATCATCTGCTCAATGATTGTGCCTGTCTTTGTTACTAGCACACATGACCCAACCAGGGAACATCTTGTTTATGCACTCCTAAACATTCAGTCCAATACCACCTTCATTCTGAGAGACAAAGCAGACAGACTTGGAGCCCAAGCAGAATCAACAACTTTGAGACTCACAACGATGACGTCTAAAAACCAAAGGGTCAACTGCATCCGAGTCCAGAACCTGATGGTAGGTAGTTTGCACTCTTACACAAAGGTGTCTTTGCCAACTGCCTACTCCAGGAATTACATCCCTGTCGACGTGTCACATATTCCAACCCCCAAAATAGCTAGATCTTGGCCCCATCTTCGTGGAATATCACACAAAATTGCACTGCTGCAAGACTGTGAGATTGGCCTTTTGATTGGATACAACTGCCCACAAAGAACTTTATTACTGATGAAGGCAACCAGCCATTTGCCATAGAGATTGAATTGGGATGGAGCATTTTGGGGCACATAGACCTGGCAGAGGATTCAGGGGACATGATAGGAGTATCTCAAAAAATAGTTGTGAGAAAAATCCCAGAGGCATTTCAATGGCACATGGATGGAGCACCAACTATGAAGTCCACTGCATGTACAATACATCCACATGAGAAGAAATGTACACCCCTCTAGAAATCAACAGGACCCTCGAGCCATATTTCAATGATGTCCATGCAGAAAGAGATCAACTATTCTCACAGAACAACTTGAAAGTCAAGAAGATCATAGGCCAATCCATCCATCAAAATGAAGAAGGGTATTGTGAAATGCCTTTACCCTTCAAGGAGAGGCCTACACTTCCAAACAATAGAGCAATGGCATTGAATTGCCTGAACCATCTTCAGAGAAGGTTTTTAAAGGACTCGAGGTACCTCTCAGATTATGCTTCATTCATGAACAACATCCACAGCAGGGACACCAAGAGAGTTCCAGACCCAGAAATTCCTAAAAAAATGGCTTGATAAATTCCCCATCATGGAGTGTACCACCCAAAATAGCCAAGTAAGATTCGGATCGTCTTCGATTGTGCAGCGAAGTTTCAAGAACACTCACTATACAGCCATCTTTTCAAGGATTCAAATGTGATGAACAGCTTGTTGGGAATGCTCTGTTGATTCCGAGAAGAAATCATAGCCTTCACCTGTGACATTGAGAAAATGTTCCACCATTTTCAGGTCCAGAAAAAAGACGGAGATTTTTTTAGGTCCCTGTGGATTGAAGACTCGTCCAAGGATGTGGTGGACTACCAAATGAAGGTGAACCTCTTTGGAGTCGTGTCGTCACCTTCCTGTGCCATCTCAGGTCTCAGGTTTCTGGCATATGACAACATGGTAGAAAGCCTCCAGGCCACTTGCTTTATTCAAGAAGGCTTTTATGTGGATGATGGCCTAAAGAGCGTGAAAACTGATAGTGAAGCCATTCATTTAATAAAGGAGATCCAAACAATCTACATAAAGGAAAACATCCATGTGCACATTTTCTTATCTAACAAACAAGAAGTTCTGGACAGGGCACCAAAAACGGAAAACCTTTATTTGCCGGAGGAAGGGGACCCCATTGGAGAGTGTTGGGCATATAGTGGTATGTAGAATTTGATCTGTTTCAATTCTGAGTGACTTTCATGGATCGACCCTTGACACGACGAGGCGTCCTCTCTACAGTAGCCACTGTATATAACCCACTGGGGTTTCTCGTCCCATTTATTTTGATCGGGAAACAGATCCTGCAGCAAATGTGCAGAGATGCTGCCAGATGGGACGATCCTCTCAGCGACGACTTTCATCCAAGGTGGGAGCAGTGGATTTCCGAACTACATCATCTAACCCATGTTAAAATAAACTGTTGCTACAAGCCAGAAAACTTTGGCGAAGTCACTCGTAGTGAAATACATCACTTCTCAGATGTCAGCACCTCCAGGTATGGTCAGTGCTCGTACCTAAGGCTCATTGATGAACATGGAAACTCCACTTCTGATAGGAAGGGCGAGAGTGGCACTGCTGAAGCTCATCACCATCCCTAGACTAGAGCTCCAAGTAGCTGTGGTATCCACAAGAGTCAGCAAATTCCTCAAGCGAGTAATTCCTCAATGTAGAAGAGTACTTTTGGACTGATTCAAAGGTCGTGCTCGGCTACATCAACAATAGTATGCATCAATTTCACATATTCACGGTGAACTGAGTCCAAGCCATCAGAGGAGCTCGGTCCCTCAGCAATGGAGCTATGTTTGAACAGATCAAAATCCAGCCGATCATGCATCATACAGCTGCCATCTCCTCCATGATATACAAATACGTAGTCTGCTATTGCTTAAGGGGAGAGTGCCAAATGCATAAGATGGCAGACTTGCCAGAAGAAAGAAGAGGGTTAACTCTTCCCTTCCATTTCACCAGGTTTGACTGCTTTGGCCCATTCATTTTGAAGGAAGGTCATAAAGAATTAATGAAGTATGGTCTGATCTTCTCATGCATGGCATTATGTGCCGTCCACGTGGAGATGCTGGACGACATGAGCACCGACGCATTTATCAATAGTTTGCAGTGCTTCATTGCATTTAGGGGGAAATGAATTGACTATGCTCCGACTGAGAAAGCAACTTCACTGGAACCCATAGAGAATTTGCCAAACTCTTGGAAGAATGCGAGGAAGGCAAACTCCATAACTTTCTGATAAGCCATGGATGTGAATTTGTCCAGAACGTTCCCCAATCCAGCCACATGGATGGCATTTGGGAGAGACAGTTCTGCTCTATTTGAAGCATCCTTACAGATCTTCTTTACAACGCCGCTGGAAGACTTCACAGCTCGTCACTGCATGGTCACAGCCACGTGGGATTATTTACAATAAACACTGGAGGCTTTGGAATTTGAATTAGGGACTCCTCATGTACTTGCTTATCGAACGAGGTATTGATTTGTTTATCTTTTGGAAACTTTTAAAGATTGTCTTGATTTTGGAATGCATAAGATATTTAGTATAGGTCTTAGTTTATTGTTTCTATCTTGCCACGATCCAGTGTTGAATTGATATGTCTGTCAAGCTGTAATTTCGTGCTCGTACCAGTAACAATATGACTTTTGTGTACAATTGTCTTCTATGGACCTGTAATTCAAATATATGTGTGTATTTGCTTATATGAACTTTGGCGATATCGCTAAACTTGATAATTCTTGATCGTTACAGATTCACAGTGTGGATGGTATGAATGTAGTTCGTCACATTAAATTCCATTTAAACATCAATGATCGTCGTGTGGGTTAATATGGGGCAAGCCCGGCATAGTCAAGTGTGTTAAGGCGCCCGATTTGTAATCCGAGGGTAGCGGGTTCGAATCCCTGTCACACCAAACATGCTCGCCCTTTCAGCCGTGGGGGCGTTATAATGTGACGGTCAATCCCACTATTCGTTGGTGAAAGAGTAGCCCAAGAGTTGGCGGTGGGTGGTGATGACTAGCTGCCTTTCTTCTAGTCTTACACTGCTAAATTAAGGACGGCTAGCGCAGAAAGCTCTCGAGTAGCTTTGTGCGAAATTCAAAAAACAAACAAACAAACATATGGGACAACACAGCAAACTGGCTAGAGAAAAATGAAGAAACATAAATTATCTACCAATTCAGTATATTCCTCTTTCTAAACTACACCAAAATTAAATTTAACGTGAAAAATAAACTTCAAAATTAAGCTTAAACTGGAAAGACCTAAGTGAAAGCAAACATAAATTCTCTCGAAAGTTAAGGTCTACAAGTATTGAAATTACTGTAACTCTCGTCAAAAGATTTGTTAAAAAAATGGAATCGTTACGTCAGTTAAGGTGATAAGGTTCTCTTTGTAAGGGCAAACTGACTTTATACACAAAGCACAATGACATCATGTTTGCATACGCCAAATTCATCCACTGCAATCATAATGCAAGGGTGTAGTACCCTCTAGCCCAGGGGTAGGCAACTCCATGGCCACTGGCCACATGTGGCCAGCTGGAGTTTAAGAATCAACTTTTTCCACCATTTATTTTTTATCGCAAGTTTGGTAATCAGCAACTGCACTGCCTCACGTCATCGCTTATGTCGTGTACGCTTTATCAATGCCATAGACTCCGCCCATTTTGTAACGCCAGTCTGGTTTAGATGTTTGTTATCGCGTGTGCGTTGTTTTGCATGCGCTTGCAAACATACTTTTATTGTGCAACTTTCAAGTGTTTAATTATATTTTGTTTTTAATCCCATAATATGAATAAGTGGATAATTTAAAAACAAAAGAATCCAGATGATGGTGAACACTCGGAAGACAATTTAATTGGTTCTGGCATTACTGACGAAAAGAGAATGGGGATGGTGACTGGAAAAAACGTGAAACGAAAATTTAATGAAAGTTGAGAGTTGAAATTTGCAGTGGTTGAAGCAAATAATAAGCTTGTGTGTCATTTTTTGTAGCAAAGTTTTTAGGAATAATAAAGCATACAATCTTGAGCAACACTTTAACAATTTTCGCAACGAATTTGATGTGAAATTTCCAGTTGATAGCAAAAATCTTATGAATGAAATTAACCGTCTGAAAGGACTTCATGAACAAAAGGAAGGCGTAAAAGTATTTTATCATCGATAGAACTAGTTACGTTAGCTAGCTATAAAGTAACTTGGATTCTAGCTCAAAAAATCATTTTCTGATGCTGAACTAGCAAAAAAATATTGATTATGGGCATTGAAACTCTGTTAGAGAATTATGATTCAAAAATAAAAGATGATATTCTTCAAGAGGTAAATAATTTGCAATTAAGACGAAGAAAAATTGTCCCTCGAATGCTAGAGTTGGCAAAAAATATAGAAAATCAGTTGCTTGAACAACTTAAAGATTGTTTGTATTTTTTCTTGGCACTAGATGAGTCAATAGATGTTACTGACACTGCACAGTTGATATTTTGTGTTCGATATGTAACTTCAGATCTCAAGTGAGGGGAGAAATGTTTGGCCTTTGTGTATTACGAAATCGAACATGTGAAAAAAATATATTTCAAAAATTTCTTGAAATGTCAAAAAATTCAAACTGGATTTTTAAAAACTGATTTCTGTTACAAAAAACGGTGCTCCCGCCATGACTGCGGCGAAATTAGAATTTGTTTCTCTTTTGAAGCAGCATTTAATTAAAAATAATGTGAAGTACATGCTGCCATCTTTCCATTGTATTTTGCATCAGGAAAATTTATGTGCTTAGATGTCTAAAAGTGATGAAAAAATTAATGGACATTGTTGTAAAAATTGTGAATCAGAAATGGAAGCTCTCTCATCCATTGACAATTTGTTGAGTCTTTGAAGAAAAGCAGTGACTGTACTTTTGATGATCTTACTGATTTTGCAAATGTAAGATAATTAAGTAGAGGAAAAGTCTTGGAACGATTTACTTCCTTATTTCCTCACATAAAAGAGTATCTTGTTGAAAAGGTAAGACTGAAAATTTTCCTGAAATTGAAACTTTGTCATGTCAGTGTGATTTGCACTTTCTGTGCAACATGATGGCTCACTTTAATAATTTGAATACGAAGCTTCAGGGAAGAGGTAAAATAATAAGCGAGCAATCACAGTTTATTTATGAATTTCAGTTAAAGCTAAACCTCCTTGCAGAACAATTACAAAAGAATGATTTGACACATTTTGCAAAGTTGAATAGTTTTCTAGAAAATAATAAGGACTGATTTATCTGAAGCTAAAGATGATTCAATGTAAACTGGATCAAAAATCTATCTCAAAAATTTGAATCACGTTTTTCCGAATTAAAAAAAAAAGAAAAAGAAATTAATATTTGAATTTTTGCATGATCCATTTCAATTTGACTAAGGAAATTATATTTTTTTGGATAAGTCTTTGGATAAGACTGGATTTGAAGGCGAGATGGTTACCCTGCAAAGTATAGAATACATAAAAGGTAAACAAAAATATTCTATCAGAGAGATGGGGCTCGCTATTCTGATAAATGAGTCTTCCAAATTTAAAGATAGCAATTTTAAAATTATTTTCCATGTTTGGATCCACACGGGTATGTGAGTCAACATTTTCTACGCTAAAGTTTCTCAAGTCTAGATACAGATCTCGGCTTACTGACATAAATTTAGAGGCAGAGCTAAGATGCTCATCGAGCATAGATATGAAGCCAAACTTCACGAAACTCGTTGATTAAAACCCCCCATCAATTTTCACATTGAAGGTTAGTTTAAACGCAATTATTTTGATTAAACTAACATCTTTCAATGTTTTTTAATAGTGTGGCCAACGTTGTTTTCATTAGCCACAATTGTGGCCACTATGAAAAATAAGTACCCACCACTACTCTACCTGGTTCGACAGTATGTAATGTAAGACAAGAATTAGCTCAGTGGTTTATTGAAGCTACTTTGTACATCCAAAAACTGAACTTTAAAAAATTATAAATTTCCAAGAAATGAACATATTGACTAGGGAGAGGGTGATGATGCATATATTACATATCTTATTCTCCTATCTACAATAATAAATGGTTGTGCCTGTGTGTGTGACTCTCATAACTTTAGGAGGCAAAAAACCTAGAAATCTGAAAGTTTGTACTCATACTAAGTGGACCTCAAGGGTGTGCATCCGTGTTTTACTTATCCACATGTGTGCAAGCATGCAGATCTTTTTAATGAGGAATACTAGCGAAAAACCACATAGGAAAGAAGTGTGTCTGCCATAGTGAAAAGGAAAGGAGTCTAGACATACGAAAATTTTGCACTCATACTAAGTGGACTCTGTTGGTGTACACTTGTGCATCACCTATCCATAAACGCGTGCACGTATTTTTTACAAAGAAAGCTAACGATAAACCATATATAAAAGACCTAGAAACATGACATTTGCATATGTACTGAGTGGGCCACGAGGATATGCATCTCAGGTTTATTTCTTATTTACTTGTAAGTATAATGAGGTAAGCTAGAGAAAAAATATGACATGTAAATGAAATAGTTTCTTGTATTACATATAAAAACACTGATAGTCAGATAGACACGCATATCGTTGCGCGTATGCACATCTTTTTATGAGGCAAGCTAGAGAAAAAACGCATACAAATGAGTAGTTTATTATATTACATATAAAAAACACGAATAGTTAGACACACACGTGACACGCGCATGCACATGTTTTAGGAGGCAAGCTAGTGAAAATACACAAAGAAAATAACCTAGAAACCTAAAATGTTGCACACATACTAAATGGACCATTATAGTGTGCATCTTGGTATTATTACTTATCCAATCGCATGCATAATAAGGCAAGCTACAGAAAATACATATGGCAATGAAGTGATTCCTTATCTCACGTATATAAATCACTGATATAATCAAAGAGACACGCAAGTTATTGTGCGCATGCGTATCTTTTTGTGAGACAAGCTTGCAAGAAACCGTACAGAAAAGAAGTGTTAAATATTATTACTAAGGTTTTGATATATGTTAGATACTAATAAGTCAAGAATAATCAACAATATAAGTAGGAACATTTTGGTTTACCAACACTATCTTCTGGTTTGCTAAGTCAGTGAATATTATTTGTCTCAGTAAAGCTATACGAAGGCTATCTGCGCTAGCTGTCCCTACTTTAACAGTGTAAGACAAGAGGGAAGGCAGCTAGTCATCACCACCAACTGCCAACTCTTGGGCTACTCTTTTACCAATGAATAATGGGATTGACCGTCACATTATAACGCCCCCACGGCCTGAAAGGATAAGCATGTTTGGTATGACGGGAATTCGAACCCGCGACCCTCAGATTACGAATCGAACGCTTTAACCACCTGGCCATGCCGAGCCTCTACGAACAGAAAATCGTCTGATAGAAGGCAACATAAAAGAAGACGTCTTGCATTCAGGATGATGCTGCAAAAAGGAAGATTTAATCACACACATCGATGTAAGAATCTCTTTCCACCAGTTGGCTGAAGATGTTTGCAAAAACTGAAACAGAAAGGCTGCGATTCATTTGAACAAAACCAAAACAAACAAGCTCCGAGTTGAAGACTTGTGATCACTTACAGAATATTATGATCTATGTTGGAAACTGCCATCATTGGTCATATTGGTCCTCACTACACACATGTGAACACTCAGGATGACATGAAATGTGTGCGTAATTATGAACGCCCTGACCTGTTCATTTCATTTTCTTTCAACTAGGCCCGGTGAGAAGTATCAACTCAACTGATGCTCAGTCAAAACCTCCATAATCACCATGACTTGCAAGTAAAAATTTTTCCTTAAAAACCCAATTACCAAGGCCAAGATTTTTGGAGCTCCTCAGTGCTACAGGTACATCGTTAAATAGCAAAAACATGACCTGTTTCTTGTTCATATTCTGCTCTGGCTTCTAGAGGAGCTTAATGTGCACAATGTAGAAGACTTCACCAATGCTGAACTACCTAACCCAAACGTTGATCCATTGCTCTTCAACACAGTAAAAATACAGATGGTCCCTGTAGAAGAACCAATCTCAATTCAACATTCATGAAGGACAACAATTGTACAAAGAAGTACCCACGACAGCTAATGAAAGAGACACATGCTGGACAAAACAGCTATCCACCATATCACCAGAGGAAACCAAAAGATGGAAGATTCATAACATCCATCAAGGCTCATGGTTCAGAAATTGAAGTTGAGAATAAGTGGAATGTCTTGTATTGTTCATTCCTGTCTCGACTGTTTAATTCTCACATCACTCTTGAGCACTACAACTTTATGAAATGCGTCAAATATGTGTGTAAGTATGCTAACAAAGGATCTAACATGACTGTGTTTAGCCTGACAAGAGATGGGACCAGGCATGATGAGGTTAAACAATATTCATTTGGGCAATACATCAGCAGCAATGAAGCTATCTGGAGAATTCTCAACTTTCCAAATTCATGAATGACATTCTGCAAGGAATCATTTCGGTGTGAATCTTGAGAATGGCCAAAGAAAACGCACTTGATTGCGTCCAAATCCCACAAGACATTACTCTCACAGTTTTAAAAATTCTGCAAGGAAGATGAACAGGCTCAGACTCTGTTGTATTGTCAGGTACATACAGAATAAAACAGGATAAAATGTACCAGAGCATCCTAATATCAAAGCCAATGATGTACTTGCCTATGTGTACGTTGTTCATTTTAACAATTTTGAATGTTTTTCTTGCGTCTGCTTCTACATGAGATCAAGAGACTCTAATCATGGGACTTGCAAAGATAGGATGGCACTATCTGTTAAACTTACAAACAACCGCCAACCAGTAACACAGTGACATTTCTGACTGAAGGAAGCTCAGAGGAGTAAAGCACTTCCTACAAAAAAGTATCATTCTCAGAACAATGCATTTAAAACAGAGCATTATAGTGATGTTTTCCATCAATTTCACCATCTCATGGCTATTTTTACTTCTGTTTATCGATATTCCCTAGATGATGTATTGCAACCAAGTGTGTAGACAACCCCTCCACCATATTAAGGTTTATTCCCACTGTGTGTATGATCTCCTTCCAGTTACCATTTTCAATTCTTTCAATGTGCTCTGAAGTAGTGAGTTATTGATTTTTTTCTTGTAGCTTCTACAGAAAAAGTAACCATTTCAAAATATAATATACATATATCTTACTATAATGGATGTAACATGTATGTCAGTCTCTAGATATGTGACTAAAACTCCTTTACCATCTACTGAATGCCACTACAAACAAAAACCCATTCAAATTTCATACAATGAGCATTCATAATTTGTACAGTTAGGAAAATAACTATGATACGTGCAACAACCATTATGTTTAATAGAACTTTACGTGAGGGTTTGATTATGTCTTTATTGATGTAATGTTTAAATGTGATACCTAGAAACTAGAGTTCTTAAAAACTTATTTTTTCAATAAACAGTATGACTTTTACTATATAAAACATTAAAGTTTATATCAGTAAAATTTATTAAAATCTGAGCTCTGTATATTAAATCATTTTGGTGTAATAAATTGTGCATGACTAAAAAGCACAATCTGAACAATTTTGTCCATGCAGAACTTCCCAAAAAATCTTTCTTTTTTTCAGAAAATGTTCACTTTTTCTAAATTGTTTTACTGACAGGGGTGCAAGGGAATCATGAAAGTACCTGGCTTTGCTTAGATTATTAGGTTGAAAGATTCCAGATCAATATGTCAATATGTGTACGTTCTGAGCTCATTTTGCCATGGAAGAACAGTCAAAAATATTTCAAACATTTTACTTCCCAGAAGCATAAAGTTGTAAAGAAAGTACAGTAAATTTAAAACTGTTTATTACCAAAACCTTAAACTTTGCGTTAAATATTTCACATTTATATTTGATATCACAAATTTCTATCAAATTTTATCAGAATCTATTACATGTTTGTACTGTAACAACGCATCAGGATTGACAATATTGGTTGTTTTCCCATTTACTGCCAACTCTGGAGAATCTAACATAAAACTGGCAACGTGAAAAACATGGGCTTTACAGGATGGGAACAACTATCTTGAGTGATTGCCTCTCTGCCTTATTGATGCTCATGTCAAAGCAGAGTCAAATTCAGAACTGGAGGTGCTTAAGTTGAAATGGTAGGTCAAATGGAAAGATTAAAATGCGTGGAATGAAAACATCCTGACCTGCACCATGATCAATCATGGCTGTTGCCTCAACGATAGGTCAGCAGCTTTTAGACAATCAAATGTGTTACACTGCAGAGTGTTGGTGGGTCTATATTTCTAAGAAGAATTATGGGTGTACCAAATTTGAGTTTTAGATTGTGTGTTGGTACAGCTGGTGGTACCAGAGAACTGAGGGATTGTGTTGGGTAATTAACAGCCTAATTGGTGTCTGGAACAGTGTAAATTGACTTGTATTTTTGCAATTGTTTAAGTACCTGAAGAGAAACACTATTTGTTGTATCGACTGCATCATTCTTGGGTGGAATGATAAATGACATTTGGGAAACTTATTCTCTGAGCTATTGAAGTGCTGTGACTGTTTTACTAGTCTTTTTCATTGAGACCATTCTATGCAAATTCCCAGATGTCATTTCACCATTTTTTCAGTTGGCGTAGGCTTGCTACAAAGTCGCCAGCAGAAGCATTGTATGTTGGTCGTTAGGCTTAGTCACTGAATGTGGTTCCAGATTTATGAAACTTTGACAAGTGTCTGCAGTTTTTCTGCTTTAGAATGACTGAATAGCAACTTTCTCTGTGGATTCTTAGCAAAACATCGGGACTAAATCCTAGGAATATCAACTCACGTATATCTAATATTTTTGAACACATTTTAAGCTATTGTGGACTCTCTCACAAGGTTTGGCCCGGCATGACCAGGTGGGTTAAGGCGTTCGATTTGTAATCTGAAGGTCGCGGGTTCGAATATCCGTCGCACCAAACATGTTCGCCCTTTCAGACGTGGGGGCGTCATAATGTTACGGTCAATACAACTATTCCTTAGTAAAAGAGTATCCCAAAAGTTGGCGGTTGGTGGTGATGACTAGCTGCCTTCCCTCTAGTCTTACACTGCTAAATTAGGGACGGCTAGCACAGGTAGCCCACATGTAGCTTTGCACGAAATTAAAAGAAACCAAACTGTTAGCACAGAGACGGACCAGTCGAAGCACAGAGGTCTGAGAGACAGAATATCTGTGATTCCCTTTCCGTTGACAAACAAAAAATATTTTATAAAACGTATTCCGCACAAGGGGGTTCAGGGTACATTGGGTGCATTATAAGGGTAACGGCCACATCTCACAATTCTGTCATAACTGAGTTGACTAGCTGCCTTCCATCTAGTCTATCAATTAAAAATTAGGGGCGCCTAGAGCAAATAGTCCTTGTGTAGCTATGTCAAAAATGGTACGAGAATTTGAGGACATTTTGTTTAGTCCACATGACATTGAATCGTACTTCTTAATGAAAAATGTCACATAGGTAACATAGAAAAGAAAGTTAAACATTCAACAAAAGTCCGACAGGAGAAATGTGGTGTGATTGGTTGGTTGGTTGGTTGATTTAGTGTTTTATGGCACAAAGCAGCTAGACTATCTGCGCCAAACGTCCGGCAAAAGGTTAAAAGTAAATTTAGTAAAATTCATAAAAGAAAATTGAGGTAAAACAAAACAAAATTTAAAAAAAAACATATATAGCATAAAACCAATGTTTACTTCTAGTCTACAACGTCAAGAGAAAAACTACAGTAACTCAAGTTGTAAAGGACTTTCTGTAGCATAACTGTAATAATCATAACTCGCCAGGAAGACTAACAAGTAAGTACAAAAACCATCATCAGTCACCTGAATTTGGCTTTTCCAGTCCTGGTTTCGAGTTACTTAATGTTACAGTCAGTTTCTAATTTCAAATCGAACTAGATGAACTGTCATTTTTAAAAGGGAGCCATATTAAAAAGGTGTAATGTATAAATTTCAGAAAAAAAAACACTTAAATGGCATTAAAAAGATTAATGACCTTCAAAAAACTAAAAACATTACCAAGGTGAACAGTGTCACCATCACCAATAACACTGTCTAACGTTATGGTCAAACCTTGGGACAGAATATGCTTAAAATGGTGTTGTCGTTGTGAATCGTAACGATGACAAGAAAGTAAAATGTGACTTATTGTGATCTGAGTGTTACACAAACTACACACTGGTGCATCAGTTCCAGATAAAAGCAAACGATGAGTTAAAAAACTGTGACCAATGCGCAGTCTAGTTAGAATAACTTCCTCTTTCCCATCCTTACGGAAGCTAGACGGCAACCAAAGTCCAATACAGAGTTTTATTTGGAAAAGCTTGTTTTCGCGTTGCTCACTCCAAGTCGACTGCCAGCTGGCACAGAGCTGATCCTTAAATACAGGACCATAGTCCATGTATGGAACAGGCATAGCGGTGATAATGTCAGAGCAAATAGATTTAGCTGCGGTATCGGCGAGCTCGTTCCCGCGAATACCAACGTGGCCCGGTATCCAGAAAAACTGGATAGAAGTAGATGTTAAAGAGAAATGGGCCATACAGTTTTGAATATTGACAAGAACAGGGTGTGGACTAATGTGAAGCAATTCCAAGGCCAGTAAAGAACTAAGCGAGTCAGTATAAATAGTGCAGTTTGAGTACTGCTTAGCTTCTATATGATTCAGGGCAAGAGAAATGGCATACAGTTCAGCAGTGAACACAGAAGCTGTAGAGGGGATTCTGCGCGCAACCACCGAACCACAACAAACCACGGCAGAGCCCACACAGTCACCTGATTTCAAACCATCTGTATAAACAGGAATGGAAGGATGGTTCGAAAGATGTTCAGCAAATACAGACAGTATTTCCAATCAGGAGTGTCTACTTTTCTCAGATGACCTAAAGATAGGTCACAATTGGGGACTGTAAGAAGCCATGGTGAGATGGGCTGACCAGTGAATACAGCAATGTTATCCAAGGAGAGACCCAATTCATCCAACTGCGCATGGATACTACTATTAAACAAACACCTTAAACATAATGACATTGAATCTGAAGTGTATTTATTTGTAAGCATCCGTAGAAATCTTAATTTTCATTAGTATGGACATAAAATTTCGCCTTGTTTAATAAAATTTGTTTTATTATATAGAGATGAGTGTAATAAGCAAGAGCATTGATTTATTTCTTTTATAATTGTTTGAAGTTAAGTACAACGCTATACACTGGGCTCCCTCTAGTGGCACAGCGGCATGTCTGCGGACTTATAATGCTATAATCCAAGTTTTGATACTCGTGGTAGGAAGACCATAAATAGTACATTATGTAGTTTTGTGCTTAATTACAAATAATAATGTTCTATGCCCACTAGGGTTATTGAAACCTGAGTTCTACAGGGTGTTCGGAAAGTCACTGTGCACTTATATATTTATTAACAGACATGTTACAATATGGAATACAGGAGGTAAATATGAATGACGATTATAAACAATGTTGAAAGTGGGCCCCGTTGGCATTAATACAGGCTTGGATACTTCTTGTTTTGTTTCTAAACATCGCTATCAGTTGCTGGCTTGAAATAGACTGAATAAAATATGATTACAAAACTGCACAGTGACTTTCCGAACACCCTGTATCATTGTAAGTCCTCAGACATGCTGTTGTGCCTCTGGGAGACCTTTTATAATTGTTATGTATGCATGTTACAGAATTAGAAGTAAAATTTTCTCTAACCTATTACTATTTTTTACTGTGAACATTATATTAAGTCGTATTTGAATATACTGACAAAACGTTAGTTCATTTTTAACGTTATGCTTTTTTCTCACAGATGATTTTTACTACAAAAAGAATAATTATTCTGTGCATTATCTTAAAGTATGTAAAAATGATTCAAAGTGAGTTTTTTTTTCAATTCAAAAGTTTTATGTCCAACACAAACGGTGATTTCATCATTTTGGGATGAATTCATGTTTCCTACTTGTAATAAAGGTAATTTATGTTCGGGCAAATTGTGTTGTTTTTTGTATTTTTTCATGATTAGTACTTTTAGTATCAGTAGTCTCAAACATTCCTACACGGTGGCAGCACTACTGCTTTGAAATTTCAATATTTACTGTATCTCCAGTCGAGATTTCACATTGCAATGCGTAAACTTAAACGAGGTGATTTGCCAATAGTAAGATGCACTCTAATTCATGTGCTTTCAACATTTTAGCTTGAAACCCTATCAAGACTTTGGTCACACTGACAAAGGAACAAAACCTGATGAATTAATTATCTCACGCACCCAACATGCTCTAAGAATAAGATGTATCAATAGTACCTGCTCTTTTCACTTCAGGATTACTCATCTATCAACCACTTTATGTACAATATACTAAACATAATATAATTGTATTACAACAATATTTGTTTCCACCAAAGTCAGTGGATATTTTAATTATTCTAAAAACGTTACTTGTGTGGTAAAAAAGAAAAATATAATATATTAATAGGTTTACTTGCTTCAGAATTTTGCATAAAGCTATACATGAACTATCTCTAGGTGACTATCCTAATTCTAAATTCCTTAAGAGTAAAGGGAAAACAGCGAGTTAATACCAGCAACATCGCCAATTCTTGGGCTATTCTAATCGAATAACGGCATTTGGCATTCATTCGTTCTTAAACTGCGACAATACTGTTCAAAACCTGTACACTTTTTATTTTAACAAAATGAAGCGAGTCACGTTTTATGGAATGTGTTTTTTCTTTAGTTTTCATAGCTCGACCGAAGTTAGGCCTATTGGTTTCTTTCACTTAACGCCGAACGTTTTTACGTTAAGTAGTAAAATTTAGCACGAAATATTTTTAAAGTCTGAGTACTTGCAATGAACAAACCAAGAAATTCAACTTGCCTTAATAATAATCGTTCACGTTAGTCATAACTATTGGATTTTCTCAGATTTTGAATTTCTTAATAAAAGAACTGATAGCAGACAGCGCCATACTTTTGCTGCTATTTTCATAAAATCAAACTGTCTAACATTCGCTTAGCAACAAAAGTATAGCCTGATATTGTTGTTAGGCGATTTAGTAAATGGGTTAACAAATGTTTAGACAGCAAAATTTAAACAAATATTTGTTATTTTTTTTATTTTACTGTCTCCGTTGATTAAAGATATTTGTCAAGTATCTATTTACTACATTTTTTTTTTTTTTTTTTGTTCAGTAAGATGAGTTGTTTAGATTGCAATTGGTTACAGGTTGTGTGATAACTAGCTTCACCCGACCCGTTAATGAGAATTATCTCACCAGTGGTCGAAACATCATTACTTTCTGGAAACAAATCTTCTATATTGTTAAATCTGTAAGTTCTAATAAAATAATACATAATCAGTAAGTAAAGTCAAAACGAAACTATTGTTGGCAGGTTTAAGTTTTATACAAAATCCCGGGGGTCTTCCATTCCTTCAGCATAGTATCTAAATTACTTAATAAAAGGTCTGGTGTTTAGTTGTATAATAACATTTTAAGCCTATTTATGGATAGTATTAAGTACGGTAAAGTTGCATTGTTAACTTATTGACAGGTTCACTTACAACTGACTTTAAATTTCACGTGCGCTATCATTAATCAATCACGTGGTAGGTCCCATATTACGATGGTGAAAGAAAACGCACTTTTCTTATCACAACAATACTGATCCTTTGTTTTCGTTTGTTATATTACTACTTACAGCAACTGAGTGTAAAGAAATACACACAACTTGGAAAGACTTTATATGCTGTCAGTGGATGCTCAGATAATCGCCGAAAAGTAAATTTACGGAAAGAATCAACTAGCGACGTTCACGGACAAGTGCATGAAAAATGTACCTGTTTAATCCCTCATAAATTTCACGTCATACTGTTTGAAGAAACAGCTAACCTCAAATGGATACAACCAATAAACAGGGAAAAAATTACCAGGAAAATATGCGTTTCTTCGGTAGATCTTGTCGTTTTGCTAACTGAAAGAAATCCGTTCACTACTGGCCCGGCATGGCCAGACGATTAAGGCACTCGACTCATAATCTGAGTGTCGCGGGTTCGAATTCCCATTACACCAAACATGCTCACCCTTTTGTCCGTGGAGACGTTATAATGTAACGGTCAACCCCACTGTTAGTTGGTAAAAGAGTAGCCCAAGAGTTGGCGGTGGGTGTTGATGACTAGCTGCCTTCACTCTAGTCTTACTCTGCAAAATTAGGGACGGATATCTTTGCGCGAAATTTCAAAATAAACAAACACTAAAAGTTAAAGTAGAATACGAGAAAACAAAGGCAACACTTGGTCGGCGAAAAGTACAGAAACAAGAAGATGAAGTAAAAATAAATGAAACTTATTGAGGTGAATGAACAATTTGACATAGACAAAGATAATGAAGATTAGTTAATATATTTGCAAGTAAAAACCCTAATTCTTTTTAAATTAATTGTCCGTCTTCAGTTTTTATAACACCATATTTATCATTTCTGATAAACTCGTTTAACACTCCTACGAAAAGACGTTTCTAGTCCTGATTTCTCCAAGCCCGTTCCCCTGGCTGTGGTTTCGCTAGATAGTAGATAGGGACAGTGGGAATCTCGTTAATCCATTCATTAATGGATTTAAATGGCAATTTCATTTAAATACAAAATTATTAGCCTAATATTAATAACCTTTCAAGTTGCTCTGGAGCCTATTAGGCCCCACTTTTCGTAGGAGTGTTAAATAAGACCAGTTCGTTGGAAAATTGATTTTAATTTCCAACAAGGTATCACAATTTATTATTCCATCCGGATTATGTGACAGCCAATTTTCTTGTATGGACACACACATATATTTCCTATTTCTGAACATTTAATTCTCTGAATTTTAAATAATATTTAAAAAGCGGCTATTGTTTAAGTCCATACTTTGTATGCGTGTTTCCTACAAATCTGGGCTACAAATGTTCAGGAATAAAATTTGTGCAGTTTGTAATTTCTTTTCTGGAACTTCGATGCAGAACCTGTAGTTATTTGAATTCTCCGTGCGTCTCTTCACAAAGAACTTGTACTCTGTTCACAGGTATATTGTTATAGTTTGTATACTTGAGCTTGATCCAGGACCATGAATTTTTTAAAGATTATAATGTTTTACATAAAGAAACCATGGTGTCCATGATCCTTTTGTACAATTTTTCTTATGTAAGATTTATAGCTAAAACGTTTGTTTGTAGTTGTACTTTTAATGTTAAAAGGTGCCAATAAGGATGACATAGAAACCATGTCTTTATATTCTGCATCTGAAAAGTAAAATAGCGCATTATATATGCTAGGTATGTTTTTATTCTCTTTGGCAATATGTCCCTACCACGTTTTGGCTTCTGAAACTGAACAAAAAGAGAGACCATAGATCTAAACCCGTTTTGGCTTCTGGAACTGAATAGAAGAGAGAGACCGTGAATATAACCGCGTTTTAGCTTCTGAAACTGAACAGAAGAGAGGTATCTGTATTTCTTCCTCAGTTCCCTGTTCATCAGTACATGTTATACCAGTATAATTATTTCTGTGTGTTCAAGTTTCTATAGAACTGCTCCTGCATGACTGCTGGAATGTTCTTATCCTGCCATGCATGGACACCATCCTATTAAAATAGTCCAATCTTGTTTACAGTGAGGATGAATTTTATTTATTTTTATATATTTTGTGAGGCACGGATGTCTGTTTTCAAATTACTCTCATTACTGTCATGTGTTTGATGTAAAATTTTACTTACGATACCACTTGGGAATTAATTATAACTATGCAAGCTTTTTTAAAGTTTTTCACCTTCTGACCACTGACTGTCTTTTGATGATATCAGATAACACTAAATATTGTCATACATAACATCTGACCAAGGTTTTATATCATCGATTCAATTAGTAATTTTGTTAACGTCTGGTAGTTTTGAATAAGCACTATCTGATTTCATTTCGGTAAAAAAAAACAACAGCAAAAGAAACGATTTGTTGATGTGTGAATCGTGTGTTGTTTGTTTACGCTTTCTTTCTCCACGACAATGGTGCCGTTAAGAGTATCGCCGCTCTAGCGACCGCGTTTAAAAGTAAGAGCGGTAACTGAAAAAAAAGTGTCTATTGTCTTTTATCGAATGTAAGCCGTGTTCAATAAAGGCTTAACTAATGTTAGGCGAAGAAAAGTGAATTTCTACATTTCGGAGAATGCGATTACAATTTTTATGTATTATTCTTAAAGTGCAAATTTTGATACATCAGCTTAATACTTAGCATTTGTTTGCTTTGTTTACTGGAAATATAATCGATCATGGTATAGAAGTAATATTTGACGGCTATTGTTCTGCAGGTCTCTGCTAGTTTCTTTATAAATACAATATAACGAAATACCCTAATTAATGGTTTTAGCAATAGATACCGCTAGATAAACTTATTTAAACTGTATTTATGTAAAAACGGCTCGTTTGGGTTGAGAAATGTTTTTCTTTTACGTAGAGGAGCGAACAACGTTTCGACCTTCTTCGGTCATCGTCAGATTCAGAAAGAAAGAGGAAACTGACCGGAAGCTGACCACATGTTTGAAGACGGTTGTGTAACTAATTGAGTGTAGGAATGTAAAAGGCGTGTTTAGATGTTTGATTATATTTATTATTATAGGTATAAAGGTGTTCCTTTGTCTTGGTTTATTTTGGGCTTGAGTTGCTGTGTAAGTAAGGCTTCTTTAATTTTGCGTTTGTTTATCTTTGTTTCTTTATTTAGTATTTGAGTGTTTTCTATGATTATGTTGTGTTTATTTGACTTGAAGTGTTCGAAAACTTGTGAAGGTGACTTTTTATGTTCTTTGAATCTGGTTTTTATTTTTCTACTTGTTTCTCCAATAAAGAAGTCGTGGCAATTATCACATTGTATTTTATAAATAATGTTGGTGTGGTGTTTGTCAGTGTAGTTTTTACATAGTATAGACCTCAGTTTTGTGCCTGATTTTTAAATAAATTTAGTATTAACTGGAATGTCATATTTTGTTACTAGTTTTTGCCAAATGTTGGTTATTTGTCTGCTGATGTCGGGAATATATGGTATACAGCAGTATATGGTTTCGTGATTTTTTGATTCGTGATATATATTTACTTTTGTTGGTTGATTTTGCTTTCTGTCTAGGTGTGTGCGTATAATGTTTTCTACGGTTTGTGGAGGGAACTTATTTATGTTGATGAAGTATTGTTTTATTTTGTCTAATTCATCGTTAATTTTATCTGGTGAGCATAGTTTTATGGCTGTGTTTATTTGGTTTCTTAGTATGTTGAGTTTTTGTTTTGTTTCATGTGCTGAGTTCCAAGGAATGTATAGAAAAATGGAAACCAGATTCAAAGAACAAAAAAGTCACCTTCACACGTTTTCAAACACTTCAAGTCAAATAAACACAACATAATCACAGAAAACACTCAAATACTAAATAAAGAAACAAACATAAACAAACGCAAAATTAATGAAGCCTTACTTATACAACAACTCAAACCCAAAATAAACCATCACAAAGGAACGCCTTTATACCTATATGGAAAATAATTTAATAAATAATAATAATAAAATGAATAATATAAAATTATATATTCAAACATCTAAGCACGCCTTCTACATTCCGACACTCAATTACACAATCCCTTTCAAACATGTGGTCAGCTTCTGGTCAGTTAGTTACCTCTTTCTTTCTTTGTGAACCTCACGATGACCGTTGTTCGCTCCTCTACGTAAAAAAAAAAAAAATCTCAACCCAAATGAGTCGTTTTTACATATATATTTTTCCCTACAAGTGGGTTTTCTCGACCTCACTGGTTAAACTATTTGATGAACTCGACAATAAGTTGCATCACAGCCGAGTTCTGGGAGGAAAGATTTATGCATCACAGCCGAGTTCTGGGAGGAAAGATTTATGCATCACAGCCGAGTTCTGGGAGGAAAGATTTATGCATCACAGCCGAGTTCTGGGAGGAAAGATTTATGGAAAGATTTATGCATCACAGCCGAGTTCTGGGAGGAAAGATTTATGGAAAGATTTATGCTGTGAATATTCAGTAAAGTTTCCAATTACGTAAAAGCTACTTTAATTTACATCTCACTTTTTCTGTATCTTTTAAAAATGTAAGAAAAGTTAACTATTTGTTGCTTTGTGATGTGTATATAGTAACACACGTAAACGTTTATAAGACAACTAAAACCAACGGAACAGACTAAAGATGTGTATACAAACATCACTCTTGAATGAGCTATTTTAGGGGTAATTTTGTAGCCTTTACTTCTTGACGACGAGAAAGAAACCAACTTGAAATAGAAATGTATCTCAGAACGGCTGATATAAGTATTAACACTTTATTGATAAGTAGAGAACAACGTTTTGACCTTCCGAGGTCATCTTCAGGTTAACCTGAGATATATTTTTGTAGCCTTTAATGATTGAGAAACTAGAATGGATATTATTTCTCGTATAGATTACTTTATCACATGTTAAATTATTATGGTTTTAAATTATCTGTAAGATATAATATTTAAAAGGCTGTTAAAGAAAATTAGCTCCAGTTATATTTGACCTATAATTAATTGAATAGATTCTGTGAAATGTAAGCATAAAAAAAGTTTATAAAAGTCGTTTTCTGGTCAATCATCGACGGAAGTTCAAGGAAGTGGAGCTTAAAAAGATGGATTCTAGTGCTTCCTGTTCGTCTTGTGGACTCATAGTCTCGATGATATGTTGCGTAAATCCACATTAAGAAATAAGTTAGCATCCACAAGCTGGAGAAAGAATTAATTATATGATCCCAGTCTTCTGTTTCAGAGAACTGGATCTTCCTGCTCTAATGGATATTAAACCAAGATGTCATATTTTGTGCTGTTGGCCTGAGATCATCGAGCTGACATTAAATAAGGTCTTACAGCTCTAATATCACTTCTAAAGCTATAGCATATCAGAATCGTCATGGGTGAAATTGTAACTCTGGGCATGTGTCTCGATATCTTTATTTTCAATTCTAGTATGTTTGCTAAAGGAACAGTTTTTCCGTTTCCTGAAACGAAGGAGTAAGTTCGATTTTGTTGTGTCCAGGCTGGTAGTTAGGTAACTTGTCACCAAAATGTTACTCATTGCTTTGCTATATTCAAGTCTGTGGTTTATGTGCTCTGGGACGTAACTGTTAACATCTTCTCAAACTTCATTACTTGCGAGACATACACCACTCGCCCTCAATTTATAAACTTGATATATTGCTGTTTCTAACAGTTATAACATCTTCAAGACAGGAGTCTCGGACAGTGTTTTTTTTTATGTCATGACTGATTGGCATAACATAAAAAGTTACATTAAAACTCATATTGGTTGTGCCTGCCTCCAAAGTTATTTAAATGCAATCGTTATGAATTTATTTATTTTTTAATATAAAGGTTTTTGATTACCGAATACCAACAAATGTATTCTAGGAGAAGACTCTCATACAAAAAGACCCTCACAACTCATCCTTTAAGATTCATCGAACATATTTTAAGGAAAAGACCTGATTTTGTATTAGAAATAAACTCTTTAAATATTTTTATATAAAGTGGTGTCAGTTTTGTTTTATGTAAAACTTTATTTTTGGTGTCATATTTTCCCAGTCAAGGTACGTTGACGCAAAATCAGAAATACTAACAATTATTCTATTAATGATAGTCATAACTAAACACTTTAAATGCTTAAAATTTTCGTCGTTAAATTTTCCAATAATATTTTTCATTTGAGAACAGTGAGAAACTATACTATCAACTATCAACCAACAACCAGTCAGAAGCTGTTGATAACAATATTTTATTTACGACCATACAATACCTTTCAAAATTTAGAAATATTGTTATTTACAATAATTTTCATGAATATTTAATTAATTTGTGTAGCAGAAGTCAAAATAGGTTTTGTTAAAATATATAATAGCTTAAAGTAATCTGACTTTGCTTCACAGTTTAGCTCATTCTCATAAGCAGACAATAAATATGATACCTTATCATTTTATAGCATATAGTAATATTTTCAAGTAAAAAAGTCAGATATTGATGTAATATTCACCTTTCCTGACACACACTGTCTAATTTGGATTATAAAAATGTTAAATATACTTTAGAATAATCCACTATGTAATATACTAGAAGCTGATTGTAAACAAAGTGAAATGTTGAATTAAACTGAACATTTCTGTGACTCTAGTGACTCCACTCTTTATATTCTAAAGCTAATGTTGACATTTATTACAGAATAGAAGTGTCCAATGGTCAAGAAGTGCTGCATTTTATACTGTAGTACATATTATTGGCACCACGAAAAACAACAAGAAAAGAGTATCCCCCGCTGGTACAGCGGTATATCTCCGGATTTAAAATCAGCGGTTCGATTCCCCTCGGTGGACTGAGCAGATAGCCCGATGTAGCTTTGCTATAAGAAAAACACACAGAAAAGAGTGAATACTTTAAATTAATTTTTATTAAGAACCTATAATGTACAACAACTACGTTTTTTAGTTGAGGTACATGTTATAATAAATTATTTTTTACACTGTTTGGGATTTAAATTTGAAAAGAGTATACTAGATTCAGTCTAGCGTTTCCTAGTGGTTAAATTGCTGGGCTCAGGGTATGAAGGTCTAAAATTAACATCGTATGCTGACTTTAGCCGTGGCTGCATTATAAGTTGTTGATGTTGATTGTTTAGCGCAAAGCTACACAATGGGATATGTGCGTCCGTTGTAGGAAATTCATTCACTGATTTCAGTATTGTAAGTCCACAAACGTACCGCTGATATACTGACAGACAGGCTGCGTTATAAGAATGACAGTTCATCCTGTTTCCGGTTCAATATGTGGCAAAGACTTTCTGCTACTGAGTGCCTACCTACCCTCTGATTAGTAGTTCAAGATTAAGGAAGACAGCAAATAGCTTCGGTAACTTTGTAAAAAATACAAATACAATGGCTTTATTAGTGTTTCTAAGCGGATACTATATGTTTTTAACATCAGCGAATTTATTAAAACAAAACATGTAGATTTTACCAATACAATCTTTATATTATTACATTTAATCTAATTTAAATGACAATTTTATTTGGCTTAAAGTGACACTAGATTCATTTGAAGGTGCGAAACACTAACACTTTTTGGTTATATAAATGTTTCTATGTAAAAGCAATAGACGTAGAAATAATCAAACAGAGACTTACTCCCAATTCTATTCGCATATTAAGGAGAAACAGGAATAAATCTTCAATAGCCACGAAACTCGAATTTCTTTTGCGAAGATTTAAAGTTAATCTATGAGATAGTCCCCTCTTTATTAGCTGCCGTATATTTTTGTGTACCAGCAATACCAAAGATAGGGTGCGCATATACCCGATTCGATTTTATTACTCATCAAAATCGCTATCAGCCAACCTTCAAATTGAAATTCTTTTAAGTAGGGTTAAAGAAAGATTAATCTAAGAGACCTTGGGCTTGATCAAATACATTAATAGGAAATGTTTGACCTCCTGAGTCTCTAACTTCAATTATATCTCAAATCAATCAGGAAATGACGGAGATATAAACTAAAAGTTTGTGCTTGAAAATAAAAACTCAGAACCGTTTTATGAGCCACTATGCTGCGGCTAAAAAGTACTTTATTTGATTGAAAATTTGTGACTCTGCAGCAATTTCCACAAAACTGTTAATTTTTGCGAGTAACTATAGTTGATGATTATTTTTATTTTCTTTATTCCCTTCAAAATATCCAAATTTTTTTTTATTTTAATTTTCTGACCTGTTTTACACAAAGAAGATACACAAACAAAATCATTTTTTTACCCTAAATGATAAAAAATACAGGACGGAGAAAGTAATACCATGTTTTAAATTCAGTCTTCTCTTAATAAATCTTAATACCATTCTAAGAGTAAAAAAATATTAATTAGAAACACATAAAATAACAGAAATCACCAGCTTTCAATATGTTGATCAAGTAGAATATTAGAATATATCTTATTCGATATGTATAATATCTTAATATTGTTTGTTTTGAATTTCGCACAATGCTACTCGAGGGCTATCTGCGCTAGCCGTCCCTAATGTAGCAGTGTAAGACTAGAGAGAAAGCAGCTAGTCATCACCACCCACCGCCAACTTTTGGACTACTCTTTTACCAGCGAATAGTGGGATTAAGCGTCACGTTATAACGCCTCCACGGCTGAAAGGGCGAGCATGTTTGGTGCGATGGGGATTCGAACCCGCGACCCTCGGATGACGAGTCGAACGCCTTAACACGCTTGGCCATGCCAGGCCTATCTTAATATTATCCAACTTAACTCAGACCAAGCATGACTCAATGTTTATAGCACTGAACTCCAGTGTTCGAGACAAAATGTGGCAGAACAGACTTTCCACTTTCAGCTTTTGCTGTGTTATAAAAGTAACAAATAATATCGTTGTTCGTTTTACAAAGCCCTTGTAATAGCAGATACTTCCGACTGTTTGTCTTTTTCATAGTTCAACATTGTGGAAGACTACACCTGAAACATAGGTTTCTCCGACCAGGCCTGTGTTTGCATAAGGTGCTTTTGAAGTTGAAAATTTCAGTTCTATTTCAGAGTAAATTAAAAAGGTAATTTCAATTTATTCGGGATGTAAATTGTATTGTTTTTTTGTGTGTTTTAAATGTCTCTGAAACATTAATAAGGTTTAACATTAGCTAAACACTTTAACTCAACTCACCCTTTATTGTGTACTTTTGAAGGTAGTTATAGATATACAAAAATAATATAAAGACACAAAACAATTTACTCATACCATTTTTTTTGTTTTGTATTTAGATCTTAGCCCTTCGACGAAGATGCACTTTATTGCGTTATACCTTTTACAAGTTAATAAACTACTTTTTCACTGTATTATGAACCCAAATGTTGGTTGATAAATGTAAATAAAAAAAGGCAACATGGAACTGTCGCCAATAGCTTTTATTGGACAATGTCGTGAAAAAAATTATTTTTAATTACGCAAAAGTTATTCTGTACATCAAGATGGAAATAGGAAGATTTTTTGTTTGGAATTTCGCACAAAGCTACTCGAGGGCTATCTGTGCTAGCCGTCCCTAATTTAGCAGTGTAAGACTAGAGGGAAGGCAGCTAGTCATCACCACCCACCGCCAACTCTTGGGCTACTCTTTTACCAACGAATAGTGGGATTGACCGTAACATTATACGCCCTCATGGCTGGGAGGGCGAGCATGTTTAGCGCGACGCGGGCGCGAACCCTCGACCCTCGGATTACGAGTCGCACGCCTTACTCGCTTGGCCATGCCAGGCCCGAGAGAGAAAGAAGTCACACGAATCTCAAGAACAATTGTTTTCTTATAATTATTTTATCAAATACTTTATAAACAAAGATATGAAACTTGTAATTCTATAAGTAACGAAGAAATAGAACTGTTCTTTCTTTCTCCTTAGCAGATAAATTTAAAAAAAAATTGCATCAACCAATTTTGAAATTCGAGAAAATTAGATTTTAATATTACTAACGCCATTTTATTAAAGTTCAAACTTTTGAGGCCACATAAAGCTAGTGATAACAATTTCAAGATACCGTTTTTTATTTATATTTCATCAACCAACATTTGAGATCATAATACAATGACAGAAAGAAGTATATTAATTTGTAAAAACTATCTGTGAAGTTTTGATACACCTAAGAAGGTTTTGTGTCAATTTGTGAAGATAGTGTTAAGGCTGATGATAAAGGATTTTTGAACAACTATAATAAAACAGCTGATGTAAAAATTTCCAGAAAGTTCAGGACTCAGGAACTATAATAATAATAATACACCTTCCAGAAATTGTAGTTGTTACTGAAGTCAAACAGTAAAATAAAAAAAGGGTGGGGGAGAAAGGAACTTCGCAAAAACTTACTGAGTTACAATGATTTAATACGCTTATGTGAATTTAAAACTTACAATTGATCTTACAGTTATAGAATGCTATTCAAATGATATGTCATAGTTTCACTTATAATTAAAAACTAAGGGGACTTTAGCAGTTAAAGCTGATGTCCATGAGGTTATTTTTTATGGCATAAAAAAAGTTAGGCCCAGCCGAATTTACGTAACGTACACTTAATGGTTCTGATTTTCACCACAGAAGTCTATTCTTCTAGGGATATTTGTAGACATTATTACTTGGTCAAGAAATTAATTTACGCTAGTCAAATTATTTCCTTCATCGTCCAAAACATGTTTAATATATGTTGTTTCGGTTATAAGCATTCATCAGATACAATCATGTTTAGCGTAAAGCCTAAACCGGTTAATTCCGATGTAAATTTTAAGGATAAAAACGTAACACACATTAAAATAAAATAGACTATTTTTAAAGGATGAAAAAGTACTTGTCTCAGAAATATATTTTCTTCACAAAGTAATAATGTTATTATATTAAAAGTCACTCTTTTTGTTTCCTCGCTTGAACCTAAGCTTGACCGTATGAAGTCTTGCAGGTAAATTGTGACGTTTTAACAAACGGTACGTAGCTGAATTTCAGGAATTTTAATAATTTAAGGAAAAACATGTGCTTCTAAGGTTTTATTCAATACAGGACATATAATAAAGATTAAGCACAGTTTCTGAACTATGTTCAAGGAGTCTTAATTTAATATTCATTGTATTTTAAAGCACATTTTGCATATTATGCATCAGTTTGATATTACGTCAATGACCGATGGTTGAAGCGTCCATAATAACATATGAGTCATACGATAAAATAAATACAAATAATATGAATATTTCAGTTAGTCCTATATATACTATTAGCCTCCCGTATGTATATTTTACATAAATATTAGTGATTTCACACCAATACTTCAACCAGTTCTTTACAGTGAGTATTGTAATGAGAGTAAAATGATAACCACTTAGAATGATTGTTACTAAGAAATTGATAAGGTACAAAAATATTAATAATGTTTTAAATGTGTTACTTTGCAGACGTTAAACAAAGTCGACTCAACATTTATGAGCATTATTTCCATGCCGCTTTCACTCACTTTATCGATTTCTTTGTTGCTGTGTGATGTCTTGTGGGTTTGTTTGACTGCTTCCATTTGTGTATGTGCACTAAATCTTTAGTGTGTGTGAAATATAGAGAAAAAGAGCAAAACAAAAAAAAATCATAAGAATATGTTATGTTCTGTACGCCAGTGATTTAACGCTATGATATGAAACTCCTCCCAAACTGGATATTAACAAATAACGCAAAAAATAGTTTTCAGACACGAGAGAGCGTATTTTCTAAGATCGTGACGTTTTGTTACAGCACGTGGTATTCGCTCTTAACTGGAACGAAATAACAACCATAACCTCTTCTTTGGTCTCTCACAACAATGACAAAAACTTCTTCAATAATACCTAAAAAAATCACTTTCGTAATTTTCGCCCTGTCGTTATTTATCATCCAAAACCTCATGAGTAAATCGTTTTTTGTTTTGTTTTTTTACATGCATCACATTAGCTAATGAACTGGATACCAGCTGTTTTAGAAACCTACACCCACACGGTACTGCTCGTAATAGAATGAGAAAAATATATGAACTTTTGATAATGTGTGACAATAGAAAAAAAAAAAAAAAAAAAACCTCAAATTATGGCCATACGTTTACAATCACAATACAATAAATCTTACACCATCAAAATAATAAAATTTTCAGATGTACAACTGTACAGTGAAGCTCAACTCGGTTGGTTACAGACACCAACATTATTCAGAATACAAATGCACTGGTTTGCACAATTATATTAAAGCAGAATGATATTCCGAAAGCATTTTGATTGTCAACCGTAAGACTGCATATGATCAAGCTGTTCATGTATTCTCTTAATTATCAGATTTATTCATACATTCGCTCATTCCATTATAGCAGTTTCATGCTCGTGTACAAAGTAGGTTTGACTTCCTGTACGTCTTATAGACTTACAAACACAAAATATGACTCCGATGCATGCATCTGCAATTGGAGAGAGTGAGTAAGTTCAGGCACTAGATGTTCATCTTGTAACTTACAACCCGTGTCATCTGGTGCATGAGGATCATGTTTAAGTACATGTGTACCAAATCCTTGACTAATAATGTGTTCTTTTTTTGTGATAATACAAGACATTACTTGTGGAAGGAAGAACTTCTGTTGAACGATCTTTCTCGAAGAGAATTACTCTACCACTATCAGTTTTATTTACATCAAAAAATCCACGAATCTTATTTAACAAAACTTTCTGCAGCTTTCTCTACTTCCTGGCTGAAAGTTTCAAGACCCAAACTATCAAGCAGTTTATAATGCTGTGTAACACTTTCCATCTAGTTTTTTTTTTCTGTGTCCTGCTATAAATGACGTAGTGCCACACCCTGTTAAATCATTAAATCATTAAACCATAAATGTAATATATTTATGACTGTTCTACTTAGGCGATAATAAATTGTATGAACTGGAATATATTGATGTTTCTTTGAAGTTCCAGTCTTCATTCACAGAAACCTGCAGTTTATTTTTTCAATGTGGGCAAGCAAAAGAACCAAGAAGAATTGTGTCACGGGCTGAGATGACAAAGCAATCAGCGTTACCTTCAGTCGAGTGAATAATAATCCTAGTATCTGGTTTAAGATGGCTGACATCCTTCCTTGGATTTGTATGATGCACATCCTCTTTGTTTGTGAAGCCGCGACCACAATAAATTTTATTAAGCGATGCTATTTGCATCAATTTACTGAAAGGAAAAGAAATACAAAATCTGTTTTATTAACAAGCAAAACTAAAAAGTGGTCCAGTTATTTGGCAAAGGAAGTTTCTTGCCTTCTTGTATCTTAAGATGGCTGTAATGGGTATTGAAACTTTTATTAAAATAAAGTTTAGAACAACGTTTAGACCTTCTTGAATTAACCTGAAGATGATCTAAGAAGGTCGAAACGTTGCTCTATACTTTACTTTAATAAATGTTTTAATATCCATGCCATCTGTCTTGAGATACAATTTTTACTTCAAGTGGATATCTCGTCATCACGAATTTCTTGACTTCAGTTGCTCACCTAATTGGCTTGCTTCCCATAGCCTGCCTGTCACTGGTACTTTTTTTGATAAACTGCTTGTAATATCATTGATATCAGTGTTATCTGTAGTGAACTGTACAAATTTCACATGTATTAAGTATGGAGGTATAACAGCTCCATTTTTGGTACTAATGTATTAAGGATACTTTCATCAAGAGCTGCATCACGTTTCAGAACTGATTTATAGCTGAGGGCATCTCCTGCATTTTGGAATTACTGCACAAGTTGCTTTGATCTGATTGCTTGTTGCAATGTGCTCTCTAACCCAATATTTGTGGTGCCCATTACTTACCTTTGCTGACACCGTAGACCATATCCTGGACAACGCTAAGACGCTGTTTTGTATTATCTTCCGATTCATCCAACTCATTAACTAGTACAAACATATATAACGTATCTGGAATACAGCGTAGTGCATCATTCTTATTCACATCAAAACCTTTATGTTCAGGATGTGCCGTTGTATCTCTTCGCAGTTTCAGTGCTACTTGTACTAACGACATGAAAATATCTTTTGGCTGGTATACGCAGGAATATGCAGGGACTCATTTTCAGTAATAGCCAAATCAGAAATTGGAACACAATTGTATTTGGTAGACACAAGTAGTGTTTTACTGTCTGAAACACACTGATCATGCATAACAATAAAGTCAAAGGTATCTCTTGTTTTGGACATAAGACAGTTCTTAAATAACGATATATGACTGATGAATGACAGTGGTGTGTTAACTTTGGCTTTTTCAGCCAGAACACAATAACATTCCAAACTGAAGATAGTTCTAGCACATGACCTTTATCGGCAGAACACTGCACGTCGTTTGAGAGCCGTGCCATAGCTAAATCCATGTTTTCACTCTCCCATGTTGTAGGCCTCATAAGGCGACTGTAACAAATTATATGGGATTTTTCTTCAGCTGTAATGAGATCATATACTCCAGTTAAGCCTAAACTTATTTTCTGGTCAAAGGCAGCAGCTTCTAATATGTACTGGCTCATTTTAAATATTGTTACGGGTATTCGTCTGCTTTACAGATTGAGTTTAACAAAATATACAAACAATCCAGTCAACGGGTTTTACAGATCTACGGGATAATGCTGGCAGTTTTTTGATGCTAACTTTCTGGGAAGTGCTAGTCTTTGTTAAGCCAGATGTTAATATTTTCGATTGACATTCTAGTCTCTGGAACTTTCCTTTGTCCATACTATACATAGCATTGTTTATTTTATACTAATGAACTAGTTTCTTCACCACTAAATACATTCTCCAGCCTATCTGTGACATCTCGGCTTTTCCTATCCCTCAGTTTTTGTTTTTGCTTTCTTATTTGTGTCACTTCTTTGATTTTTTGTTGACCCTGACCGCTTGCATCCCTTAACTCATACAACTTAACCTTGTCACATAATCTGTATATAATAATAGTTCATAACACAAGTTGCAAGAGATAAACCTGAAACAAACTAACATACATCAACATGCTTCAAAATAAAACTCTCAGAAGGACACACAGTGTCAGACATTAAATAATGAAAATGTAATGTAAGACAAGGTAATACCTGTGTATCACATTACAATTGATGAAACTTGGAATGATAAAATGGTCTACAGTCATAGTTCTTACATTCAATATTTTATAGTAAATGATGTTTAAAGATGGCGATCTTGTGTGAATGCAGAAGAGGGTATAGTTGTGCTAATCCTTGTGTTTTACATTCAGTTTCCAGATTATTTATCCTGTCGCCAATGCTCTTTACTACTTCTGTATTGTTTTTCGCTGATGTTATTTTATATTTCTATAAATTTATTATTACAATATTTCTGCATCCAATGACCTTTACTACTTCGGGTTTGCTGTTATAATACTTCACTACATCATTCTTGGATCTTATTTTAAATTAAATGTTCCTCAGACATTTCTTCCTTGTAATTCTTCTCTTGAATTCCATATATTTTATCTCTTGGTTGTCTTTCTTCTTCACATTTTTTTTAACTTTCTCCTCATTGTTTTATATCTTCTTATAAGCTCTTTTCACTCTTTCGTCATTTCCAGCAAACTTTTGACTTCACTTTGAGCACTTCGGTTTCTAGATGTGTTATCTTGGCATCGATGTTCTTTTCAACGTCATTGATTTTGCTGTTGTGATCATTTTGGGTTTCTTTTTGTATTTCGTTTTTGACGGTATTATTTTTACTTTTTATTGTCCTTCAATATATATCTGGAGTACAAAATTCGTTTTTTTTCCTAAACTTCCATCCCTCCAGTATCTCAGCGGTATGTGTGCGAACTACAACGCTAAAAACTGGGTTTCGATACCTGTCGTAGGCAGAGCACAGATAGCCCATTGTGTAGCTTTGTGCTTAATTTAAAACAACAACCTAAACTTGTTTTTACCTCTTCAATCTTTTTGCTGTAATCCCGGTGTAGTATACTTTCTGTAGTTTCGTTCATCTTATTTGTATCTTTAATTAGACTTTAAACCTTACGTTTATTTCTTTTAATACCTTTATTAAATGTTTTTGTCTTACTTCTTTATCATATTTCATTTCATACAGTTTTCCTGTCTGTCATCTAATTTTGGCCCGGCATGGCCAGGTGGTTACGGTACTCGGCTTGTAATCCGAGGGTCGTGAGTTAGAATCCCAGTCACACCAAACATACTCGACCTTTCAGCCGTGTAGGCGTTATAATGTGACGGTTAATCCCACTATTCGTATGTAAAAGAATAGCCCAAGAGGTGGCGGTAGGTGGTGATGACTATCTGCCTTCCCTCTAGTCTTACATTACAAAATTAGGGACAGCTAGCGCAGATAGCCTTCGTGCAGCTTTGCGTGAAATTAAAAACAAACAATCTTTTAATTTTACGAAAATTTATTTTATTTATTCCGAATTTTCTTTTTATGTTCTGTCTCCACTGTTTCACGATCTCCAACATATTTTTGATTTCGCTACGTGCTTGTTTTATATTGAAATTTAGTCAAAGCTCTGTTTTATTTTTACAAACATAATCCAGTCTCTGACATAAGCTGTTGCGACTCGCTTTATCCCTTTGCAGATTGCTTTTAATTATTTGGTACAAATAACACGAAATTCAGTCCATTATAAAATAACAAAATTATTGATTTCTTCAGTAATATTCTACGTGCAGCTTTCCCTGATAGACTTAATTACGTGTCTATCATTTCACACTAAACTTAATCGACTCAAACTTGCGACTATCTAACTTTCTGATCACTAGTACACTGACTGGATAACTTTATCTCACTCAGTATCTCTACTTCACTGAATAAGTGGATCATGTATCTCTGAATACAAAATACGATTTCCTTCATATTGCATTAAGTTTCAAGAGTCGCCGTCATCACTATGTTGCGTTAGAAACTCTCTTTAGCTTACAGCATTAAACTCCAAAAGTAAAACGTTAAAATTTAGCCCAAATTGGTATTCGTTTGCAAAATGTAATATTTCTTTCACACTTAATGACACTAGTGATACTTAATCATACGAGAACACCAACATTTGAGTACCACAGTTGATATTCTGTACACTGTATCAATATGCAAAGGATTTTGTTCACACCGTGTTAGTTTACTAGAGCTGATATTCTATACATTGTAATAAACTGTATTAGTGTTCTAAGCTTGATATTTTCTACACGGTATTGGTGTATCATATTAGATATTATTCAAATTGTATTAGTACAGAATTGATACTGTTTACACTGTATTAGTATACCAGAAATAAGATTATTTACACTGCATTAGTGTACCAGAGATAAGATTGTTTACACTACATTAGTGTACCAGAGATAAGATTGTTTACACTACATTAGTGTACCAGAGATAAGATTGTTTACACTACATTTGTGTACCAGAGATAAGATTGTTTACACTGTATTAATGCACTAGAGATAAGATTGTTTACACTACATTAGTGTACTAGAGATAAGATTGTTTGTACCTTATTAGTATAACCTCATCGATCTGCTACAAGTTAGCTACGTTTATAATTTACGGTTAATGAAATTTAACAGCATAATAAACTTTTCTAACTTTCACAGTTATCTCTAAGAGAGTTTATATGCTAGGAGAAAACAGTAGTCACTAGTCCGTATATACTGTATGTATATCTACCCTACATAGGAATCTTTTACCTATTTAACACAAGTGTCTTCATATGAAATTGATGATGCGTCAGTTTCCCTGACCCACACGCTGTTGTCATCCTGAGAAACATTACCACATATCTCTTCAGCTCCATCAAATCTCGGTTCCATCCAGCTGTGACTTCAATATTCACGCTCTCGGGTCCCAGCTGAGGCCTGGGGTTTGTTGTAAGTAACGCAGCGAAGATCCTTGATGACGTTTAGTCATTAGAACTAGAACTGCGGCAGTGGCTTATACACTCTTTGGAGTATCCATTATACCCGCTTTACACAGTGAAGGGAAATCCAACATATGAACGAAGTTTATATTATGTTTACGTATGTAAATAGATAGATATGCAACTGTACGCGAGAGAGACCCAGGCGTGGTCTCTGGTGCTCAGCATGCCCTGATAGTGAATTCTTTCTTTCAAAACTCCGCATTGCAATTTGGATTCGTCGTTGTCATATAATAGTGAAGGTGAAATCCCATTCATTATTTGATTAGCAAGAGTAGCCCAAGAATCAACGGTGGGTATTGTTAACTTTCTGTCTTCCCTTAAATATGTATTCAGAATGAGGGACGACTAGACATGGCCTTTATGTAGCTTTGCATTAAAATCCGAAAGGCAGAAAAATAGATATTCTGATATACAAATAATTCGGTGGAATATTAGAGAGAGAGAGAATGTTGAAGGCTATATATAATGTTACTTTAAATGATTACAGAAACAACGTATTCTGTCCACGTGTATGTACGAACACAAGAATACGATCACGCAACTCCCAACCCCACTGGTTCTTAAAGTATGGTGTGTCACCTTATTCTTTTCAATCAGCTTTTAGGGTTAGCGCTGTGGAAAAGATATAAACCTATATTATGAAACGTACCGCACTGTCGGGCCATTGATGCGCTATAGGAATACCAGTGAAATATTATTGTTCGATCAGCCAACACTTGTTAGTAATGGTGTTGATTAGTTGTTTTTCCTCTAGTCTGTCCGTTTAAAATGCTAGGCGACTATGCGCAGGTAGACCTTTGAGAAACTGTGCGCGAAAATCTGAAGCAAACAAAATCATTATTAATAAGGACTTCTCTTTAAGAAGGAATTATTTACAAAGGGTTTACACTAAGGGTTTTATATTATTATAAATTTCAGATATATTAAATTCCTAATAACATTTTTTCCCCTGCTCTGATAGTTTCATGCTTGTGAATATTCGCCATACCAAAACGCTTGCAGCTGCACGTTGCAAGTACCTGTGAGTCGCAAGGCACGCTTTCGGCACGCGTTGGAACATGCGGCACGTGCATTTTGGCGCCTGATTTCATCTCACGTTGCCAAGACCTTTATTATCCGCACGTATTCTCACGTGTATTATTGTTGTTACATGTCACAGCCGCTTTTCATTACTAGTTGCTACTTGGACCACAGCCTAGCTTTAATCTTTCAAAGGCCGTGACTCATTCACTTCGCTCACCAGTCCGTATGGATGATTCTGTAGTTCGTAAATTAAATGTGGTCCAGCTAGTCAGCATCCTTCTCTCACGTGGATATCATGTGGCATGCGTAACTTAATTCAACACGTGTGCTACACCAATACATCAAGTATATCAAACTAGCCAAGAAAACTACACAAAAATCATGTTTCAACTATCGAAATGCAGTTAAACGTATAAATAACTCATTCCAAGCAGTCTTAACAAATATTATTGATTCTAATTCTTAAATTCTCCCAATAACTACATAACTATTTTTCAAAATTCTATTACTTTCTTTAAACATTTAACAATTTTACAAACAACAATTTGTTGTTGTTTTTTATATCTCTCTGCAGAGAAGCATACAGTTTTCCAAGTTTTCTTCTTCCAAACAGTTTTCAATGGACCACCGTTCCTTCAATTCTTGTAAGTTTAACTTGCAACTTGGAAGACTTATATTTTGATTCAATACGCCTAAACACATTTTTAAAAATTTATACGGTAAAAAATCAATGAATTAATATATTTATATTTTGGACTCCTCTGCAGTCATGTTTAAAGCAACCAAAATGAAAATTGGCACAAATATATATGTTCATACGTCACACACATTCACATTCCAAATAGTTGGAGTTGCCCATTTTGAATCTTTTTAGAGGTGTCAGAGTTCACAGAAAACATAATTGTGTGGGTTTTGTTCAATTACTCAGTCATATTTTAACCATTATGCATGAGGTTTCGTATGAAAATATTCTCTGCAAGTCCCAGACAGAGATATACACAGTTTGTGAATTTTCATCTTTTGTTCAGTTTTCATCAAGGAACGAACAATTTGGGAGTTTTGTAAACTGTTCACGTGTATGTCAACCAACTTACTTGGAAAATGGTATAAAAATATCTTATTCCAGGTACAAAGCAGTGATGTAGACAGTTTTATATGTTTCTGTTATCAGTGTTGAAGGAATATCTGGAGTATGTTTTAATTATTCAGCATTAGATACTAACGTTGAACGAGTATCTAGGCTATATTTATTTATAGATGATTGTAAACCAATATTGAAGTAGTATCTAGGTTATGTTTTAATTATTCAAGGTTATAAACTAACGTTGAAGCAGTAACTGGTGTATGTTTTTATAATTCAATGTTGTAAACCAAACCTTGGGTATATTTAATCATTTAAGGTTATTAACTAACGTTGAAGTAGTATTATCTGAGGTATATTTTAATTAATCGAGATTATGAGGTTATAAATTATTAATGAAGTAGTATCTAGTATATGTTTCAGGGTTACAAAGAAACGCTAAAGAAGTATCTGTCGTATGTTTCAATTATTCATGATTAGAAACGGACTTTATATTTTAATTCTTCAAGTTTATGCAACGTTGAAGGAGTATCTAGATTACGTTTTAAATATTTAAGATTACAAACCAACGTTGAAGGAGTATTTGGGTTATGTTTTAATCATTCAATGTTATAAATCAATGTTAAATGAGTATCTGAGTTATGTTTTAATCATTCAAAGTTAGAAATCAATGTTGAAGAAGTGTCTTGTTATATTTTAATTATTGAAAGTTATAAACCAGTGGTGAAGTAATATCTGGGTCATGTTTTATTTTCTAAGCTAAAAGCCAGTGTTGAAATAGTACCTACCTGGTGTATGTTTTAACTATTTGAGGTTATAAACCATGATTGGAATATATAGGTTATGTTTTACTTGTTCAGGGTTATAAACCCGTGTTGAAGGAGTATATAGATTACGTTATTATTCACAGTAGTAAACCAGTGTTGGTGGAGCATCTGGGTTATGTTTTAATTATTCAAGGTTACAAACCAACGTTAAAGAAGAAAGTAGCTATATTATGGTTATTCAAGGTTCTAAACTAATGCTGAAAGAGGATATGGATTACGTTTTAATTATTGAAGGTTATAAACAATGCTGAATATTGAAATATTTCTGTAAAACCTTTGGCGTAGTATATATGAATATTGTTACATGTTAACAGTTTTGTTTTGAAATGTTACCCCTATTTATTGGCTATAATCATTATTGTATAATTTCTAATTCTACCAAAGTGGCACAGCTGTATGTTTGCATACTTATATCGCTAGAATCCGTATTTTGATGCTCATGATGGGGTGAGCACAGTTAGCCCATTGTATTACTTTGTGCTTAACTTGAAACAACCAAGCAATACCTAATTTTCAGTGAAGTGTTCTCGAAACACTGTTTCCAGTTGCTAATTATACAAGGTTACCTGTTCGTGGAAAATAGTAAGCGAAATTTTGACAAAAGAAAGCTCAGAATCCGAGATTCGGAGGGGTATAGGAAAATTCTAATATCGGAGAATATATAAGAGAAACAGATGTTTTTTAAACCAAGTAAAGTTTTCTTAACAGTGTTTTGTCAAGAATTCTTACATTTGGGTTTTCAAGAGATTTTGACTTTTTTAAACCGTTTTATTTCGGAAACGTAACGCAGAGCTGCTTTACAGCTGTAGGCCTCGATAAAGCAATATTGACTTTTTACGTGGCGCCTGACGTGGCATCTCACGCTAAAAGCACAGATGGAGTTTTCTAATGGATGCTTGAGCTCAGGGGAAATTACGTGAGGTGTACATTAGTCGCTGACGCCACACAAATTCCAAGGATATCCTCCATCTTTAATTTTTCATGGTAACCTATCACAGTTCTTACTCTTTCCATTGTGTCACTTACTGTATTGGTGAGCATCTGCCAGGCCTACAAAGCACATTTGGCTCTGCGCCAATAATCTTCGCAAGTCCCCTAGTGATTAGGATGACAGAGACGAACAAGCCTAGACTTAGGGCGGCGAAATTACGACCAGATCGAGCAAATCACCATGAAAAATTCATGATATTGTAGTAAGAGGTTGTGCTTCTATACTTACAGAGATACAGGAAAGTTAGTTCTCTTGCGCGTGGGGATGGAAGAGCAAGTAGTGCGAAGTGACTAAATTAAAATACATAACAACGTTAGAGTAAGAAAAAAAGTTTGGAAAACTTAGTCGCTCCTTTATCCTTACAAGCGAATTATCTTTGAAAATCTTGAAACTACGGAACAATAAAACTAAGTTTTGAATTGTGTAAAAATTCCTTATTAATAACTGTTAATTGTTTACGCTCATATTAACATGGGGCCCGGCATGGCCAAGCGTGTTAAGGCGTGCGACTCGTAATCTGAGGATTGCGGGTTCGCATCCCCTTCGCGCCAAACATGCTCGCCCTTTCAGCCGTGGGTGCGTTATAATGTGACGGTCAATCCCACTATTCGTTGGTAAAAGAGTAGCCCAAGAGTTGGCGGTGGGTGGTGATGACTAGCTGCCTTCCCTCAAGTCTTACACTGCTAAATTAGGGACGGCTAGCACAGATAGCCCTCGAGTAGCTTTGTGCGAAATTCAAATAACAAACAAAACATACGAACATGGATTCCTCCTAGCACGCTGTTGTTTCAAGGAAAAAACATTTTTGAAGGGGTTATTTGTGTTATAAAAAAGTTCCTTCATGGAATACGAGTAAGATTTGTTTGGTATTTCTAAAATTATTAATGATTTAGTACAAGAAAATATTACATATTTTAACACGTTGTGTGACAACAATTCATTATATCAAATTTGATTTGTCAATTTGCCTGTCGAACTTCCTGTAACTGACATTTTGTTGTTTTAGCTATTAAGGTATCTTTTTCTCTGTTTTACCTTAAACTGCTGGTACGAATTGACAGACATCATTCGTGAGGCACTTCCTACAGAAATACTAGATTGCACTCATTAATAATCTTAATTTACAAACCAACAACTGAAGATTGCATTGTTAGCCTGCAGGTGGCTGTTTTAGTCGCCCTATTTCTCTTATGTTTATGCAGTAGACATAAAAGCGTACACAAAAATTTGATTGTAATTAATTATTTGTCATACGCCCTGTTGTTCATCTTTTCATTACACAAGTTCATTCCCTCTTGATAGCCTGTTTATCTTCATTAGGGAAGCCAGAACAGTTGGTCTAATTTAATAATATCCCTGTTTGACACTGGCTGCTTTCTGTTGGAGAGAGATTGCTACTGAAGTTTGCTGGTCCTTTCTCTTATTTACTATAATGGCAGAACTGAGTGGATCGTGAAAAATTGACAATTTCCCGTTTCACAGAAGTATGGATTTTGCTGGTTTAGTACACTTTGTGTACTTCTCACTAATATGTTAGAAACGTTTAATTAAAAGGTTGTAAACAGAAAAATATTTCATTTAGAATATTTTTCTGTTTACATTTCACCAAAATTATTTTTTATATTAAAATATATATGCATTTCACTTGTTTATAATACTTGCTTAGAAACAAACAAATCCAAAACAGATATTTATTTATTACTTATAATAAAATATTTTTCCTTTCATACGCTTTTATTATGTTTTTCAAACTACAATTATTTTTCTCAGCTGACTTTTGACATTTTATGCTATAATTTATTGATACGTTCTACGATTACCAGATAGTGCACTTGCTTGTTTTTTTTTCTTATCACGTGATCTACTGGGGTTCGTGAGACTGTGAAAGCACTTACCATTATTCCTCAAATTTTATCACCAGCGTTTCATTAAGGAAAGGAAACTCATTTAGGTTCTGCTCGTTGCCTTGACAACTTCTCTTCTGAAGTAGGCTGATTTGAGCAAAAGTGACGCACGTGCGACTTGCCCAAGGGCGGTCGTCAGGCCTATCTAGGTTGATTTTCAAATGACTCAGATTCTAGAGAAGCCTTTTAGATGCCCAGGCAAAAAGGGGAGGGACTTGTTCTCGAGAGTATAGTGACCATATAAAGTAGTATAGAAAGAAAGGCACACCTTAGAGTTTTCAATATCATTGTGTAATTTCAGAAAATGTGCCTACATATCGGAGAAAAGCAAGCGGTGGACAACTTGACTACACAGCTCCGGTGGTTTAGCGCTTTAACACACCAACTACTGTTCATTTATGTGTTTCAGTATTTCACAAAACTTCACACGAAGATTTCTTGTCAGCTGTCTATGATTTTGAAATGGTAGTCCAGAGAGAAATCAGCTAGTAAACAGTACCCACTACTAAATATTGGGCTACACTTTGCTCTGATCTGATGTGTAGCGAATAATGAAACCTCGGATTCACAATTCCTGCACGTTAAACACTATGCCACGCTTTACAGAGAGTGGACAAATAAAAGTGACCCCTCTTGAAAATGTTGTTATATCTTTTATTAGATAGCAGAAAAATATGTAAAACTACATGCTTTAAAACGCACTCGACAAGATATGTTCAAAATATAATCTCAAGTCCTAAATTTAACACTGGCTTTCATAAACACCTGAACTTTTCATGATTTTAGTTACATTTTCTCATAAAAGGTGTTGTGCACCTGTTGCATTGTCTTACTTCTTATCACAGTTAGCCTACAAGATGATCAGACAAGTTTCTCTGTAATTGTGGAGTCGTTAAAAGATATCTTAGAAAAAAGATAATTTATGTTATGGAATGGCCAGGAAAATCAGTTGATATCAATCCAACTAAATATTTACAAGCTAAATTAAACCAGTTAATGAAAGATCGCAAGCCAAACACGGAATATTAACTTTTTGAAGTACTCAAAGAAGGTTGACAGTCAATCACTAAGGAACAACTGTCCAAACTGTTGAAAGTATGTAACGTCAGTGTGAAACAGTACTGAAGTCCAAAGGAATGCAGACTAAATATTAACTTGTGAAACTGGTATGTGATATTTTAAATTTCATTTTTACGTACAATTATTGTGAAAGCCAGTGTTAAAATTAGGACTTGGGATCATATTTGAACAGATCTTGTTCTAAAAACGTATAATTTTACACATGTTTCTGCTATCTAATAAAATATATAAAAAATTAACATTTTCAAACGGGTAATTTTTTGCCACTCCCTGTATATATGGTAATGTTACTAGCAGGTATTATATTGATGTTAGTTCGGGTAAATGAAGATTTGAGTTGTTTTTTTTTCAATTTCATCGTGATCCATTAGTAATCAAAACAGTTAAAATGTATCTGTTGTTTTGGAGGTGCTGTTGTGTTATTTTTCTATTTTTGAAGCTTGCAAACTTTATTTTACTTATACGATTTATTGGGTACAAGATCGAAACACTAGCTCCATTTTGTGACCACATCGTCATTCGTTTCCGCCATTTTGTATGTACATTAAAATCTGTCCAAGGCGGATTCGTACGGAACCGAATAAAATATCCAGCTTAGACATAGTGAACGTGTATTTCTTTAATTATATATCATTTTTGAGCGAAACGTTATAATCAAATTTATTTGAAGAAAGTGTCCAATTTCAAATGTTTCGTTTTTTTTAATGGGCTTTCTCATGCGGTTAAAAGAGAACGCCATTTTTACGGTCTTTTCATGAAGTTCATTTTAACCCTTAATTTTTGCATACAGTTTGATAGCGTTAATATAACTTAACACATGCGATGAAGCGGGAATTTCTATTTCCTCACTATCTTTTCCATTTTGTTCATCTTCTGAATCTCTCACACTGTTACCATCTTGCGATTCCATTATAGATGGGCCTGGCATGGCCTAGCGCGTTAAGGCGTAATCTGAGGGTCGCGGGTTCGCGCCCGAGTCGCGCCAAACATGCTCGCCCTCCCAGCCGTGGGGGCGTTATAATGTGACGGTCAATCCCACTATTCGTTGGTAAAAGAGTAGCCCAAGAGTTGGCGGTGGATGGTGATGACTAGCTGCCTTCCCTCTAGTCTTACACTGCTAAATTAGGGACGGCTAGCACAGATAGCCCTCGAGTTGCTTTGTGCGAAATTCCAAAACAAAAACTATTATAGATTTTAAATCAGTTTCTGTTAAAACATTCTTGTCAACGTTCACAAAACTTTCCGTGTTCACAGAATCAACTGCATCAATCTTCTCAATCAAAGTTTGGATTTCACTAGAATCGTCATAACAAACAACTTCTCCACAATCCCTGCCATTATCAAGAGTAAATCCACAGTTTCGAAAGCACTTTATTACGCATTTGATTGAATGACTTCAAAATGCAATTGCATCTAACACGTCAATTTTCATGGTCATTTCAGATGCTCTCTTACAGTCATCCATGTTTGCAATAATATGCTGAAACATCAAATTTTTATATTTCAATTTTATACACTGTATAATTCCATTATCTAGTGGCTTAAGAACTGATGTTGTACATGGAGGTAGAGAGGCTAAACGAACATTTGAAAGTTGAACTTTTGGGTAACAAGTTGCATTATCTAGGAAAAGTAGAATATTACTATTTTCTTGTTCCATTCTTTTGTTTAATTTAACTGCAAAAATAATGACGGCAGAAAAAAGATTGTTTGTTTCGAATTTCACGCAAAGCTGCTCGAGGGCTATCTGTGCTAGCCGTCCCTGTATTTAACAGTATAAGAATAGAGAAAAAGCATCTAGTCGTTACCACCTACCGCCAACTACTGGGTTACTCTTCTACCAACGAAGAGTGGGATTAACCGTCACATTATAACGCCCCCAAGGCTTAAAGGGCGAGCATGTTTGGTGTGACAGGGATTTAAACCCGCGATCCTCGAATTACGAGTCGAGTTTTTTAACCACCTGACCATGCAGGGCCTCAGAAAAAAAGAATCAATACTTACTGTAACAAAATGTCCGAGAATTTATTAATATTTTAAACAAATTATTAATTAAATAAGAATTAATTAGTATTTAAAGAAATTATTAATTATATAAGAAATTAATATTTAATCAAAAACATTTTTACCGCCTTACCCAGGTTCTAATCCTACTTGTTGATAGATGAGGTTGGTGAAAGATAGTTTTCCGTCCGCGTTACGCAGGTTCTGCCATATAGAGGGCCTTTTATAAGAAAAATCTTAAGATAATAGTGCAAAATTTTGATATTTCTGGCTTGTACAGGTTTCCGCCTTATGCAGTTTCTGACTTTGATAAGTTTTACTGTATATCAACTGCGTGAAACGTAATTGAAGAGAAAAACGTGGACTACACGTTTGTCAAATGTGTTTATCATTGGAACGTATAGTAGTTACATTGATAGAACAGTGTTAAACAGAAATGTTATCTGTATACTGTCCGTCCACACTCTGATTGAAGCGTATAACCTTTCTTAAAAAGCTCGCTTACGTACCAGTAGCACTGAATACTACTAGGACCGTCATGACTAGGTGATTAAGGCACTCGATTCATAATCTGAGGATCGCGGGTTCGAATTCCCGTCACACCAACATACTCGATCCTTCAGCCGTGAGGGGTTATAATGTACGGTCAATCCCACTATTCGTTGGTAAAAGAGTAACCCAGTAGTTGGCGGTAGGTCGTAACGACTAGCTGCTTTCCCTCTAGTTTCACACTGCAAAATTAGGGACGGCTAGCGCAGATAGTCCTCGCGTAGCTTTGCACGAAATTCAAAACAAACCAAATAAATACTCATTACTAAGTCCAGGTACCGTGTTCTCTGCTAGCATCCGGGTACCATGTTCTTGATAGAGTCGTGATACCGTGTTCTCTGTTAAAATCCGGGTACCATGCTCTTGCTAGAGTCGGAATACCGTGTTCTCTGTTAAAATCCGGGTACCATGTTCTTGCTAGAGTCGGAATACCGTGTTCTCTGTTAATATCCGGGTACCATGTTCTTGCTTGAGTCGGAATACCGTGCTCTCTGTTAGTATCAGGGTATCATGTTCTTGCTAGAGTCGGAATACTGTGTTTTCTCATGTAGTATACAGCGACCGTGACTCCACTAGGATTTGGATACCTCCTCTACTATATCTGGATACATGTTTATTGCTATAGTTCAGATACGTTATTCTCTACTGCTTCACCTTACGTGTGTTGTAACTTACAGTTTTCACGATATACGTGTTGTTGATTATTCCGTAACATTATACTTGTACTTAGGCTATGTTCGTAATTCAATGGCCTAGAAGTGTTGAATGTAGCCTTCCACTTAATATCAATTTTCCTCTAAAGATCAACAAATATAGTAGAACTTAAACAAGGCTTTACAAACAAACATGAACCAACGATATTCCCACGGGAACTTATCTGTTTACTTATATTTTCCCATGAGTTTCACGTTCGTTTCCAAATGATGAACATCAAACACGCAAGCAGCAATACATAAGTTCCACGTACCAGTCCTAGAGGAGACCGTTATCAACAGACGACTACATGGTTTGCTTTCCAACCAATCCAAGCAGTCTCTACTTTGTAATACTTAGGAGTGAGTAAGGTTTTCATCAAAATTAGTTGTAATTAAAAAAAAATCCTAAATATTTTATGACAAAAAAAACTCGACTGCTTTTACCGTTCACGGTGTCTTGTCGCCATGTTTCCTGCAAGCTATGCTTGATTCAATGGTTAGTGTATCCGTACTGTGAACACAAAGTTCTCAATCCGTAACCGTACAAACGTTATGAGAATGACGGCCGAATCTCACTACTCGATCAGACGACAGAAGTTGATGCTGGTGTTGCTAGCTAGTTGCTATCCTTCTAGCATATCAGCTCAAAATTGTAGATAAGCCTTGTGCGGCTTTAAATGTATTTCTGAAAAAATAAACCTTTACTTGCAATAACATCTCCTGCGGAATTTAAAATCCTGCTTTTGAGACATTCTTTGGTAATATTTGATCGGATAAAAACCAAGTTCATTTGAAGCTTCAACCTAGTCTGAACAATAAATGCATATGTATTTTTTTTCAAAACATACTGTTGAATTTAAAATAAAGTGGAATACTTGTCGTAATTAAAGAAATATACACATACTTTATCGCTTATTTTGAGTTCTCTTAGACGCTTTTTGTGAGTTCTGTTTGTTTGGACTTGTCTTTTGTCCTTATTGTTAGCTCTTTCTCTGACACTCACGTGACTTCACTCTGATACTTAGTTTGAATTATCTCTGTCGCATATCATGAGTTATTCCTGAAGCTTATTATAATTTCATTCTCAAACACATATTTTGAGTTTTTTCTGACGCTTAGTCTGAGCTTATTCTGAGTTCTCTCTGTCGCATATCTTAGGTTATCCCTGATGCTTATTATAATTCTTTAACACATATTCTGAGCCCTCTCTAACGCCTAGTCTGAGTTTATTCCGAGTTCTCTCTGACTGTTATATTGAGTCCTTTCTGATGCTTGTTATCAGTTCTCCTTGAAGCTGTAAATAAATAGTAACTTAATTTGTAAGCTGTCATATGGTTTGTCTATAGCTATTGGTTTCAATTTTGTTTTTAAACTGTCCTTAATTAAGAAAACCTATTGAAATCGCTAGTTAGGTTTTTATTTTTTCTACGCACATGATGCACATGTTGTGACGAACATCAGTATTCGATGATCAGAAGTCCTTCAAAGACAGACTAGTATTCATATAATAAGGCTTCTAGGCTTACTGACAGAAGCTTACTCAGGATTATTTAATACCCAGCGTTCGATTATAGATATGTTACATAGAGTATTGATTATTAAGGTGGGGATCACAGACTTCGAGGAGCTTCTGTGGGGGAGATATTTATTGCAAACATAGGTAAACTATTTAGTCCTGAGAACCTAGAACTCATGTAATATATACTGAAATATAAGATGTAATATAATTATTAGTGATAAGTCTTAGTAAATAACGAGTTGAAAACCACTGGTTAGTGTATATGATCCACCGAGGATCTGCATGGATCGTTTGTAGGATCTCTTGTTGTCAAAATAGTGTTGTCTAAAGGAAACGATTTATCATGAGATGTTATAAACTGAAGTTTGAGAGTTGGTACTGTCTTTTAGAAGGAGAATATAAATCAAATAATTTATAAATTACTACATCGAAACAGCTCGTTGGAAAATATAAAAACGTTTTTAAATACTTATTAGATGAGTATATAACTGGGCTACTATAATATTTTTCCTAATTTGATGTCCCCCGCTGGAACAGCGGTAAGTCTACAAATGCACAATGCTAAAATCAGGAGTTCGATTCCCCTCAGTGGATACAGCGGACAGACCTATATGATTTTGCTGTAAGAAAATCACACACTTAATCTAATAGATTTCTAATAACATAACTTTAAGAAAGACTACACTAAGGATAACTTTGCCTAATTACTGATTTAAACTAATTCAACTTAAACTAATGACGGCGGGATTAAAATGTTTTTTTTTCTTACACTTTCATTTAATTTCTTTCTAATTAACAGATACGACGATCTGATTTGACGAAGAAGGTCTGATGATGAAGAATTTCCTCGAAGAGGAAAATTAGTTCTTTAAAAGTAATGTGGTAAAGTATCATACCAGCAATAACGTCTTTTAACGTCTTTGATCACCTGAACTACATCTTATGGACTAAACGGTTAGCTTAGAGATGTGTATTGTTCAGGCACAGCCATCTCTCAGTGCCGCCTGAACTGTCTTAAATGAATAGCGTGTTTAATGCACCAATGGCTGAAAGTGTGTTTGATAGCACCACTTCTAGAACCCAAGTCATGTGGATCACAATGTCGAGACGATAACACCAAGCTATGCGTATTTCCTACATGTTGTCGTAACGTGAGATCCATCAGGGCCAGAGTTCAGGTAGCATTGGTGGTCATTCACTTTCTGCTCCAAGTAGAAACAAAATGAAAACTTGGTGCATTGTTTGAACAAATTAACTTTAAATTTCTGTCGTTAAGTTACAAGGTAATTTTAATTGTTCAGGTTTATTAGATTAATATCACAAAATCGGTATATCGTACTTGTGTTATATATCTTTTGAATAATTTCTTAACTAAGAGGTAATCTTTAGAAAAAGTTACTTTATGTAGCGAATGATATCATGTGGCTGTTTTATTTCTGACCATTGAAAACAATGAACGGTTATGCCTGAACTACATAGATCCCTAAGGTGGCTATGTTCCCATCATGTGTACATAAAGTACTGTTTGGGCGAATAAACTTCATAGTTTAACATGTTAATAAACTGCATTTTTTTCATTTTAAGTGAAGAGTTTTGGTATTGAACGAAAGATTTCCTAGTGAATGAGACGTGGGTGAGAAAAGCTTGGTTTGTTTTGAATTTCGCGCAAAGCTACACGAGGGCTATCTGAGCTAGCCGTCCCTAATTTAGCAGTGTAAGACTAGAGGGAAGGCAGCTAGTCATCATCACCCACCGCCAACTCTTGGGCTACTCTTTTACCAACGAATAGTGGGATTAACCGTCACATTATAACGCCCCCGCGGCTGAAAGGGCGAGCATGTTTGGTGTGACGGGGATTCGAACCCGCGATTACGAGTCGAGTGCATTAACCACCTGGCTATGCCGGGCCAGGGTAACAAAAGAAAAATATAATACATATTTCTGATTTGAATCTCGAGATGATTAATTTAGGAGAAAATTTAAACAAAATAACAAAAACATCTGCAGTTTATATGAATTTCATCCTATTAGCTTCCGATACTTCATAGCTTTCAGGGTTTTAAACCGTATTTTGAGAAACTTAATAGTGTGTGTGTGTTTTTTTATATGTATATATATACAAACGTGTGTGTCTATTTATATATATATATTCTGATACAGTACTGAATATTGTTAATACACTAATTGTTAACAATGATTTATCCCGAAACAACGACGCATGTGTTTTTTGGCTCACATCGGTCATTACGTAACGAAGACCGACTAAGTAACTACATTGTTTGTATTCTTAAACATGGAGAGGAAAGTCTCGTGTCCCTTTCGCACAATTACGATCAAGCTAAGAGCTCGCACCGGACCAGATTACAGCTAGTTCTGTACTACTGATGGTGGAGGACATAACGACAAGTTAGTATTGGCTGGGTGTCTATATCCTTTAATTCATTATACTAGTATTCTAAAGCTTTAGATAAGACATTTCCAGTTGGTCGGAAATGTATCTGTTAAATTAGTACGTCAGTTATTAATGTTACAAAATGTATTTAGGTTTTAGGTGTGATATTTCCAGCTGACAAGAAGGACTTGAGTAGTGTCATTAGTTTTTTCATCAATGATAGACTTATATGTGAAAAAATTATTGTATGTTTGGTTTGTTTGTCGGTATTTCCAATTCTGTTATATTGTGATTTGTCTACAATAGAAACACTAATAATTCCTTAACTTTCATCAACAGAAGTAGTGGCAGTTGCACCAGTCAAAGCTCTAAAAACCGTCAATGATCAAAAAGCTTTTGCAAAAGTGTTTCCCTTCTAGTTACCTTGTATCCTTTAATAAAAGAAACATATGTAAGTGTAACTTAAGGATATTACTACATTGTGTTGTCCTTCTAGTTACCTTGTATTCTTTAATAAAAGAAACATATGTAGGTGTAACTTAAGGATATTACTACAGTGAGTTTCCCTTCTAGTTACCTTGTATTCTTTAATAAAAGAAACATATGTAAGTGTAACTTAAGGATATTACTACAGTGAGTTTCCCTTCTAGTTACCTTGTATTCTTTAATAAAAGAAACATATGTAAGTGTAACTTAAGGATATTACTACAGTGAGTTTCCCTTCTAGTTACCTTGTATTCTTTAATAAAAGAAACATATGTAAGTGTAACTTAAGGATATTACTACAGTGAGTTTCCTTCTAGTTACCTTGTATTCTTTAATAAAAGAAACATATGTAAGTGTAACTTAAGGATATTACTACAGTGAGTTTCCCTTCTAGTTACCTTGTATTCTTTAATAAAAGAAACATATGTAAGTGTAACTTAAGGATATTATTACAGTGAGTTTCCCTTCTAGTTACCTTGTATTCTTTAATAAAAGAAACATATGTAAGTGTAACTTAAGGATATTACTACAGTGAGTTTCCTTCTAGTTACCTTGTATTCTTTAATAAAAGAAACATATGTAAGTGTAACTTAAGGATATTATTACAGTGAGTTTCCCTTCTAGTTACCTTGTATTCTTTAATAAAAGAAACATATGTAGGTGTAACTTAAGGATATTACTACAGTGAGTTTCCCTTCTAGTTACCTTGTATTCTTTAATAAAAGAAACATATGTAAGTGTAACTTAAGGATATTACTACAGTCAGTTTCCCTTCTAGTTACCTTGTATTCTTTAATAAAAGAAACATATGTAAGTGTAACTTAAGGATATTACTACAGTCAGTTTCCTTCTAGTTACCTTGTATTCTTTAATAAAAGAAACATATGTAAGTGTAACTTAAGGATATTACTACAGTGAGTTTCCTTCTAGTTACCTTGTATTCTTTAATAAAAGAAACATATGTAAGTGTAACTTAAGGATATTACTACAGTGAGTTTCCCTTCTAGTTACCTTGTATTCTTTAATAAAAGAAACATATGTAAGTGTAACTTAAGGATATTATTACAGTGAGTTTCCCTTCTAGTTACCTTGTATTCTTTAATAAAAGAAACATATGTAAGTGTAACTTAAGGATATTATTACAGTGAGTTTCCCTTCTAGTTACCTTGTATTATTTAATAAAAGAAACATATGTAGGTGTAACTTAAGGATATTATTACAGTGAGTTTCCCTTCTAGTTACCTTGTATTCTTTAATAAAAGAAACATATGTAAGTGTAACTTAAGGATATTATTACAGTGAGTTTCCCTTCTAGTTACCTTGTATTCTTTAATAAAAGAAACATATGTAGGTGTAACTTAAGGATATTATTACAGTGAGTTTCCTTCTAGTTACCTTGTATTCTTTAATAAAAGAAACATATGTAAGTGTAACTTAAGGATATTATTACAGTGAGTTTCCCTTCTAGTTACCTTGTATTCTTTAATAAAAGAAACATATGTAGGTGTAACTTAAGGATATTATTACAGTGAGTTTCCCTTCTAGTCACCTTGTATTCTTTAATAAAAGAAACATATGTAGGTGTAACTTAAGGATATTACTACAGTGAAATTTAGTTAAAATTCTTATACAAACAGAAGTATTACAAGTATTGTACGCTAACTTATATGAAAGCTAATTTAATCCGTATATATTTCTGTTTAATAAACATGAAGCGTTATAATGTTGTCAATATCTGATCTTTTATCGTAAGAAACTTGAAAGGTATTGAAATTTAATTTTTTATTTGTCCATTTTGTATCAATACTTATTCTCAAGGACTGATTACGTGACTAACAAATATACAAATATTAGAGTTCCTTCAATCCGTATTATAAACGTGTATAAAAATAATCATACGTACAGTGGGACAAACGTTTTAGGTTTCAAATATTTTGTATAGAGTATAAAAATAAAAATATTTTCATTACTTGCCCCTTATTATGATATCCTACTTGATCAACTATACTGATGCGTTGTAAGTCAGTGTAAACATGTTTGGTTTACAAAACATGAAAGACAAAATCATTTATCACAAGAAACAAAAGATGAAATATTTTGTCAAAAACTTTCTCACTGTCATCATAGTTGTTTTACAAATACTGTTTTTTTCTTTAAAGATCTGATATTTGATAACTCTTGGTTAAAGTGTCTTTCTCTGTAATATCTCAGAAAGTTTCGTTGATAACTCTGACCCTTTGATTAATTAACAATCGAACAATAAACTTACTCACTCTTGTCAACATCAGTCTCACGAATAATGTGTTTAAAGTAAGATCACCGATTCATTAAGTACACTTGTTTATCATGTACGTTAATAGGTTTGTTTGATCTATTTATTCAGTTGCTTCTCATTTATGAACTATAGTATTCAAGTAAGTATCATAATTGTTGTTGTTGCTGTTTTGAATAAAGCACAAAGCTACACAATGGGCTATCTGTGCTCTGCCCACCACGGGTATCGAAACCCAGTTTTTAGCGTTGTAAGTCCGCAGACATACCGCTGAGTCACTGGGGGGGGAGCAAGTATCATAATGAAAATAATCATAAATTATTGTTCAGTTTTGTTCTATACAGCTACTCTGATATCTACTGTTTACGTTCCTCACATATTCAGTTGAAGAAAAAGTTATATCATTCTTTGTTGGATACAGTTTTCCAAAGTTCTTGAACTGTAAAATATCAATATTCAAATTGTTCTCATAAGTTGAAAGAGTGATGTAATGATCATTCCCAGTAGTACAGACATGAAATGAATCAAGTGCTTTTTCATGTTGTTTAATATTAGAGGAACCTAATTATCATTTTTCATGTTTTACAGATTCCCTTTTCGCTGATGGATTTGATATTTCTCGCCATTTTATTGTCGTCAACAGCATTCATTTTTTTTACAATAGACTAAAATATAAAATAGTATATAATTAGTAAATTACACCAACAATATTTACTATAATGAATATGAATGAATATAATCATTACTCTGTCAAAGAAACACAGAAATTAGATTTCTGAGTGAAGAAACGTATGTAACGATATACTTACATTTAAAGGAAGGCTCGGCACGGCCAGGTGGGTTAAGGCGTTTTTCTCGTAATCTGAGGGTCGCGGATCCAAATCCCCGTCACACCAAACATGCTTGCCCTTTCAACCGTGGAAACGTTATAATGTTATAAATAGCGACAATATTTTATAATTGATAATTGCATTTTAGAAACATACAGTTTAAATAAATATAAAATTTTGCAAAATAGACTTGGTCATTCTAATCCTGTGGTTTTTATAATTTTGTATATTTTCTTAACCAAGACGATCAGTGGTCTTGAATATCAAATGCTTCGAACATTTTGCTCTAAGTGGACTGAAACGCTATGATAATTTTCACACAGAGTATTTAATAATCTATGCTGATTAATAAATTAATAATTTAAACGTTATGCAAAAAAAAAACTTTTAAATTCCAGTAATTAAAGTATACTTAAGCATAAACATGTAGAGTTTATTATTAAATTTACTGTTTATAAAAGTGGATATTAATTATTATTGTAACTGATGTTAAGCATAATAAACATTAGATGTTAATAAAAACGTTTATCATTTGGTCCTTGGAATAACTAGCAAGTTGTTGTGAAATAGACTTTATCATTCATATCCTATGTTGTTTTTTTCTTTCTAATTTTATATATTTTCTTAACAAAAATCTTCAGAGACCTAAAATATGAAACACTGAGGACTGTGATTATCTTTTCTTGTCAGGTTGTTTGAGGTTTAGACAATAATGACGTCATTATTTCTGTAGTAGGTTTGTGTACTTTATTTGTACGTGTGACCACTTAGTGATCTTTGTAATTCTGTATCTAGATTGTATGCATGTGAAATAAAGTAAAACAATATCAAGGTTTCACACTTCTAATCTGATAATTTTTCTGAACTTTTGTATTTCCTGACTATAAGTGTCCTTCAATGACTGAGTCTTGCAAAATTGTATGGTTGGTGACTTCCAAGGTGTTTTAGAAAAAAGCTTTACATTTGATCGCATGTTCTCATAAATGTTCTAGTTTGAAATCTGATATGGGTTTGTTAGTGTTATGAGCTTATACCAGAAACGACATGTAGATATCTACATGTGTGTTTCACGAAAGTGGCCAGTCTAAATATTATTGTATTTTAATCAGTTCATCTATTATATGTAAGTTCAGGGTGGTTATTGGTTATGGACCATTTGTAAAACATTAAGTGTCACACAGAACATTGTCTGAAAGAAGCTGTAAACAGCTAAGAAATGTTTTTACAAGTTTTATGAGAGTTTGAAGGTTGTCGACAGTTATGTAGAAAATGAACGAATACCGTAAGTCAATTGTTTATTATTTTTATTACAGGTAATGAATTTTAAGATAATTAAATCTAGTCGTTGGTGACTTGTAGAAATACTTTCACAGTATATTTATTAAAATCCTATACTAATAACAGCAATTATGTATATGTGAAAATTTGCCTATGTAAAACATGTGTGAATTACTTTCTCACAAATTAGTAAAAGTGTTATTGCATTATAAACGTTTTTTTTGAAGATGTAAATTGTTTTATAAACTCAGAGTATAAGATTTAATTATTGTACGATATTGTCCTTTATAACGCAGTTTAAACTTATAGCAAGGTGTTGTATGGATCAGATTGAGTATAATACCTATAGTAATGTATTGTATGCATCAGATTGAGTATAATACCTGTAGTAATGTATTGTATGCATCAGATTGAGTATAATACCTATAGTAATGTATTGTATGGATCAGATTGAGTACAATACCTATAGTAATGTATTGTATGCATCAGATTGAGTATAATACCTATAGTAATGTATTGTATGGATCAGATTGAGTATAATACCTACAGTAATGTATTGTATCCATCAGATTGAGTATAATACCTATAGTAATGTATTGTATGCATCAGATTGAGTATAATACCTGTAGTAATATATTGTATGCAACAGATTTAGTATAATATAGTCTTTTTAGGGCAAAAGGTATAATTATTTATTACTGAAAAATTTTAAATAATGATTTAATTGTTGTATCGTCCTTGTAGGACTAATTAAACATAAGGAAATTTAATGCTTTTTTAGGACAAATTATTTATAAATTAATTAGTATTAATCATACTTTTAAGGATGATTTAGATAATGATTAATTATAGACATGATGAAACATGCGTTATATAAGTCATGGGCGCCTAGAAATACATTCTCTACTTTGTGACGTAATCATCCATCATGACTGCATGTCATGGCGGTCTAGCAACGGGTTCATAACAATACGTTCTTAAGTGGCAACTTTTAGAACAGTGATCTGATCACTTACATTTTCATGTATCGTGGTGTGACGTCACTACCGCCTGTAAAGTGCGGGGCTTACTACTAGTACTGCTGTTTAAATTTACAGAAAAATCGATTAATGTTATTTTAATTATTTCATTCAGTTATTTTAATTAAGTATTATTTTGAGTTTACACAATTAATAAATAGTATTTCATTGAATTAATTTTTAATTAAATTTAATGATAGTTAATATCTTTATTGGCTATTTCAATTAAATAAAAGGAATTATCTGATTAAACATCGCCTTTAAATTTGCCTAAACGACAGTTAATGCTTTATTTAACCTTTCTAAGTAAACATTGCTTTCGATTCACATAAAGAACAATTCATTTTTTTTCATTTCACTAAGTATTGCTTTATATTTACAGAAATATCAATTAATATTTGTTGGGATTGTGGTGCCGCTGAACATGCTCCCTGCTTACAGCTGTGAGCGCGTTATAAAAGTAACAGTTTACCCTCTTGGTCTGACCAGAGATTAAGCGTCAGTAACGTTGGATGCTGCTTACTGGCTACCTTCGCTTTGAACAGTTGCTCAAAATTAGGGACAGTATATCTGAACTGTAATGGCTATTAGACATGAATTTTATGACAATTGAAGGTGCCTTCGTTTTTGTAATTCCAAACTGTTTTATTTTTTTACTCAGTACTGTTTATAGTTGTAGTTTGGTTTGAATTTCGCGCAAAACTACACGGGGGCTATCTGCGCTAGCCGTCCCTGGTTTAGTAGTGTGAGACTAGAGGGAAGGCAGCAAGTCATCACCACCCAGCGCCAACTCTTGGACTTTTCATTTACAAACGAGTAGTGGGATTGCCTGTAACATTATAACGCCCCCACGGTTGAAAGGACGAGTATGTTTGGTGTGACGGGGATTCGAACCCGCGACTCTCAGATTACGAGTCAAGTGCCTTGACCACCAGCTCATGCCGGGCCATAGTTACAGAAAGAACAGTTTAACATTTCGCTTTATTATCTCAGAATTTCAGAAAAAACAGTTGGTGTTTCACAACTAAACAGTGTGCAAAACGGAATGTTTTGTTTAATTGTTTTCAGACAAGAGTTGTTTTTGGCTTAAAGAAAGTCAAGCAGTTTTTCACTTACAGAGAACGGTAATATTTTAAAATCAAATACTTTTTGCGACGCCTACACAAAGTAAATAGAGTAGCTATTAATAAATTATTTAAAGTTCAATAATACACTTTTATTTGATAATTAAAATAAACAAACAGGTTGACACATTGTTCACTTACATTCGGAGAGTAGTTATAAAATGTTCAGAACACGACATTTCTATTGAAAATATCCAAACAAAACATTCACAGTGTTACTACCACAATAAAACATTCCAAGCAACCAAGACCTAAAGTAAATACATAAATACAATTATAGTGTGCTAACTTGCTATAAAACCCCTTCTGCGCTGTTACTTAATGAAGAATTCGTGAAATATTTAGATATATCATCTGTTGTAACTACAATACACTTGATATAATAATAAAGAATAAAAGTATAACAATTATACAATCACCAAACCAGGAGATCCGCAAGTGTACATCACAAATAACTACGATTTGTCTATTTCTTTAACACTGTAGGTTGATACTTAAATTTCTGTTACTAAATATTCAATTTAAATCATTTGAATATTATTGTAAAGTTATTTACTTAAGGAAGTTCTAAGTTCCTATGTTTCTCAGCTCTTGTTTGATACTTTGATCTATTTTTTGACTCATGTTTATTGATATCAAAACTTACACCCAATCCAGACATCGACGACACCTATTAAGAACATTTGTGTTGTTCTCCTGTTTTCATTGTGCGAGTACTATTGACTAACAAACTGACTTCCCTCTTGTCTATCATTTCAATATTAGAGACGGGTAGCGCATATAGCTCTCGTGCAGTATTTATGTAAATATCAAAAACTAACCTATTATTTTGATTAGAGCAGTAATAGCTTGCTACTAAAACTGTCAGATGAGGAACTAGAAATTAAGATAAATTTCAATAGGTGGCTGTAGATAATATTTAAGATAAAATAACCAGTAGTCGAGGCGAGGACTTATTTTAATTCAGTCTATACTATGTGAATGTTAACCTCAAGAGAAATCAAGTTTAGGAATGTGGTCTATTATCTTGCATGGAATCATAAAATGTAATGACTATTAAAGCATAAGTTACCCGGTGTTTCAGCAGCAAACTTGATGACTTATGACTCTAAATTTGGGATTGAATCCCCGTGGCTTGCACAGCATAGATAGCCCATTGTCTGGCTTTGTTTAAAGTGTTTGTGTCACACATGCTTTAGAACTACTTAGATAATTGGAACAGTGAAACGGAATCTTGTAAAAAAGACAAAAGACAGTATGTCTGTTGTACTTCAGATGTACATGACAACTTGTCATCAAACAATCTAACACACAACTAGAAGACATAAATTTAGATAAACAACAGTGTTTCATTCATAAGAGTCGTAATTATCATCACCAAGCTTGGTGCCAAGCGAGCAAAGAACGCTTTATCATATGGGCGAGCCGATGAGGTTGACTGTAAAAGGATTTTCTAATAATATACTGAATTCGTTAAAGTTCAAATTTATTATTTAGCTCCTTCGACTGATACAAATAACTACTAGTTCACGTATAACTATTTAATTATAACTTAAAATTTTCATCACTGTTGAGTACTGAATCAGTTTACAATTTGTAATTATAGAAATTGAAAGATGATCCCTCCCTATAAGTGACGATAGCTTGTAAAAACTACAGGCGCCACTCTTGGCGCGAGGCTGTCGAGATTCTGAACAAATCAAGTCTTGCATTACTCAAGAACTGTAATGGATACGTCGCTTCTCTTTGGGGTGACAGTATGGTGAGGGTCGTGTAAATGAAGTAAAATATTATATTAATGATGAAAAGCCAACTCCATCCTTCTAATCGTAACATCTCGTGAGCACTAGAGCTCGTGACGTAACGAGTAGCTTTGGTCGCCACGGTGATGCTCACTCAGCGAAATACTAGTAGGTTTGTACTTAGCAGAAAGTGTATACTGTAGACATCTTGAACTCAACAATCCTAACATGTCCGTGTCACGTCATTTAATGATGAAATCTTGACGAAGTCTTTTGAACATTGGACTTTGACAACTCTAAACATTTTCTTGGAAATATAACAAATAATTTTAAAGTAATCCGGTTTGCTTTGGGAGAGATACATTTCAGCAAATGTATCTCAGAACGGCTGATATGGGTATTAACACTTATTGATAGGAGAAAACAACGTTTCGACCTTCCTAGGTCATCTTCAGGAGAGTCTTTAAGTAAATGATAACATTGTTGGTAATATAAACAATAATTTAAGTAATCTAGTTCTGTTTTAATGAATGCTTTAAGTAAACTTTAGTACTGTAATAAAAATGTAATTCTGGCTTTACTATTTACGTAAAAAAAATTAACAAAAATAATTTGTACCACATAATATCCAAGATTTTATCTAAACATTATTTAACATTTTCATATTGGTTAGAGATTGATAATTAAGACAAATCGCTGAAAAATAAAGAGAGGTAAGACTGCTTCTAATAGACCTGGTTTTATCCATTCTATGATATAATACTGAACAAAGAAATGCATTTCAAAAGTGGGTTATTCATTGCCTATACTTTTCGTTACGCTCTAGTTAATAAGTAAAAATACAGCATATATTGAAATTGTCTTTTATCCACGGTTCACCTGCACACAATTAAAAAACTGACTCACATTAATATTGAAGGCCACCATTTTGTATTTCTAGTCATCATTGCTTGAGGCACGTAATTCAGGAAAATCATCCATTAGAATTTTTTACCGATGGCGAGTCACCTTTTTGCAGGTTATTTGAAGTTATGGTCTGTTTGATTGTGTTTATTTTTTATTTATGATTTGTATGTAGAGACTCAACTACAGAAATGTTCTAATCTTGGGGAGGTGGACTCAGCAGATAGACGGATGTGGCTTTGCTATAAGAAAACACACACACATTATTAGAAATGTGGAATCACAGAACGATGCTCTTTTTGAACAACACAACTATCTTATTGGTTGAAATAAACAACAGTTTGTTTTGTCTTTTTTGTTGTTGTTGCTAAATAAATGTGTTAGTGAGGTACATCGTTCTATTAGAACGAGGACCACGATTTGCTGTGATTTCATTTAACATAAATTTTGTCTATTATAAAAGGAAATTTTATATAAAAAAAAACATGATTAGTGTTTCTGTTAAACGTGGATACAAAGAAACATGAATTTTGTGTTGGTTAAAATTTGACACAAAGAACCATACTTTGTATTTTGGGCTACAAAGAACCACGAAATATTTGTTGTTTAAATGTGGATGCAAAGAATAGTTTTATTGTATTTCTGATTAAAATATACGGCTTCTTGGGAAGGAACTGTTCATTTATTTGTTAGTATTTAGACAAAAATTATGTAATGGAGTATTTATGCTTTATCTATTACAGGTATCAAAACTCAGTTCTTTAGCATTACAAACCTTTATAAAGCATTTTAAGCATTATGTAGAGGTGTTAAACGAAAGTAATAATTGTTTGTTATAAAATGGGTTATGGTTCAAATAAAAATGAAAAAACGAGAAGACAAAGCCGATTGTGACAGTTCAATCTTGTTTCACAGTAACTGATTAGTTTATTGTTTAACCCCAAATTATGATTCAAGGATACATGGAGGTCAGCTAGATGTCAGCTATTATATTCCCTAGAAAGCCTCAATGGTACTATGATAAAACTTAATTATAGTTACAGTTGAGTTGTGGTCCATGGCAGGATGAGAATTTCGGAAAGGAATCTAGGACTAGAACAAACGTTACGTAATATTAGCTTAGAATAGCGGCTGAGGAAGCAAAAATGATATAAAAACAATGTTAGGTAATGATTCCCGTCTTTTCTTTGTTATAAATTTTTTAATGATCTCATTAGATGTTTATTGCATACTCTACTTTATGAAAGGTAATGCTTGATTTCTTTAAATGACTAAATACTTGAATCTTTAAATTAATAGCCAAACATATGTAAAAAGTGGAAGTATACCCGTATTTCATGGTATCGGTTTACTTCCTTTTCGAGCAATGGTCCTAAAACAAAGTAAGGTTTGTGCATCGTCGGACAATTTTCAGTTACTATATAAAAAGTTAGATAAATCGAACCTGGCAACCGTGAGTGATGGATGTTCATACACACCTACATAATGAATCGTCTTTATAGTAAGGTAATTACACTGTTGATAGAGTATACATATAAATTAAAGTTGGTATCTGAAAAGTGACGGTTTCTTGGCCGGATAGAAAACCTCATTCCTCTCTCCAACATCTACAGTTAGACATTAACAAATGTTTTGTCACGGACGAATAAATTACTTCATAATAGGTGAACTTAACTTTATGGTAATAGCACAGATAGCCCTTGTGTAGCTTTGCGCAAAATGCAAAACAAAATAAAAACTTTATGGCAAATGTTAAGTCAATTTTACTATATTTCCTCTTTGACTTGAACCGGATTCGAGAAATTTGTTTAACCTCAAGATGTGTTTCCTTTTGACTAATGATGGAAAACAACAATCTACTCGCAACCTCTGACATTTGTATAACACATAAAGTACAATTTTTCTACGATGGTGAAGAATGTTAGGAGTTTAAGTTCAGGTGATACGAATTATATATCAATACCACCAATAACAACTGAACTGCGAAGTTAAACTGCAGACGACCTAAAGATTCTCTAGTGACTGAAAAGCGATTAACATTCATGATTTTATGTAGATTTACCTGAAGAGACAGGTATAGATGCAGAAGATGGACTGATGTTGATGATGGTGACAGTACAATCAGTTAAAAGCAACTCGCATCTATATGGCTACTTTTAAAAGAACAGTGCGGTTGACTCTTACTTCTATGCCACGCTAATAGCTGAAAGTACGGAGTATATTTTGCCTTATATCTTGGGATCTAAACTTAGATCTTCCATCTTCTGATCAGTAGTCTAGTATGCTCACCTCTTCTCCATTAATAATATGTATACACGCATTATTCAATCAAAAATTAATCTAATGGTCGCAGGTTCGAATCCCTGTCACACCAAACATGCTCATCCTTTCAGTCGTGGGGGCATTATAATGTGACGATCAATCGCACTGTTCGTTGGAAAAAGAGTACCCCAAGAGTTGGCGGTGGGTTGTGATGACTAGCTGCCTTCCCTCTAGTCTTACACTGTTAAATTAGAGACGGCTAGCGCAGATAGCCGTATTGTGGCTTTTCACGAAATTCAAAACAAACAGTCAAAAATATTACTTGAAAGTTAAACAGTAAAAACAAAACGTTTGTAAGCTGTGTTTGCGTGTGTATTTCTTATCACAAAACGACATCAGACTATCTGCTGTGTGCAACGGGATAAATCGAACCCTTGATTTTAGAATTGTAAATCCGATCCGTAGACTTACCTTTGTTACAGTGGAGGATCATTTGAGAAGAAGGTGGCATTTGTAAGTAAAGATAAAGAAACACTCGACCTTGTGAAAAAGTAAGTCCTATAAGAAATGGATGGTTGGACATTGTCGATTATACTTCTTATATTTATATCACCAAGCTTGGCATAGTTGGTATTTTGCTGTTCTGTGAATCTGAGTTCAAATGGTTCGAATTCCATTACAGCGAAAACACGCCACGCGGTTTTGGGCTGTGGATGTGCTATAAAAGTAATGTTCGATAAAAGTAGTTCAAGACTTGACGATGGTTCATTTTGATTACCTGCCATTTCTTTAATCTTATCAGTTAAAAGTTTGGAACAACTATGGGAATATGTAGATTGTATACCTTTACGCAAACATTTGAAACAAACATGCACAAAAAATAGGACAGTAGTACGCAAGGTACTCATGGAGACTGGCTTGCATACCCGTAAGGCAATGATTAGTCCGGATTTCCACGGGTCACCATACGTTCCCATAGGAGACATGGCTGAAAAACAGGGAGACTGCATGCAATATAGCCAGTAACTACATTACGTTGTATGTTGGAGTTCCTTTATGGCAGGTTTTGCAAAATTAGTATTAACCCAAAATATTGTCATAGACTTCGATTTTTCTGCATTTGACTCCTAGGTTAAAACCTTTTATGTTTACAAGTTGTCAACGCTATTCAGGATGATGGAATGAAAAAAAATGCTTTATTATAAAGTGAACCCCCGAAGGAGACGCCGTTTCCAAAAGAGCTGTCTGGAGCCCACTATTCGCCAATACTACTGTAATATACATTTCACGTATGTGCTGAGAGTTTTAAACGCTATAATTTGGGGTTTACTTTACAAACAAGCAAGATTTGCCAGTACGGTTATTTTTACAAACTTTAAGAGACAATGGTGTCTAAAAACTGTGAATTCACACCCTCCGTGACAATACAATGATCAAATATTAATGATAATATTTTAAGAAACTACATTTATAGAAGTATGCTTAATAACACTATGTAACACAAATTTTGTTCCTGGATAGTATGTGCTATTTCTTAATGGCGTATGTTGTGAAAGTACAGAAAATGGTCAGTATTCCCTTCAAACTTTGCTTTTGTGACCTGGATAATGAAATTTAGAAATTAACCTATTTTCTACGTAAAGACAGGCAAATTTGCACATTTTCATTTACATAAGGTCTGAATAAAACAACATATCAATCAAGATTTATATGCATTTATACTAAAGTTATTCAAAAATGTTTAAAAGTGAGTTGTTTTTCAAGATTTGCGACTGTAATGTAAATCACTTTCACGTATCAGCCCCTAAATATAGTCTCCCATCATGTTTTCGTTATATACTCCCAGGTCACAAAAGCAAAGTTTGAAGAGAAAAATAGGTCTTTTCCATTTACTTTAGGCACAAGCAATTGGGAAATAACACTTTCTGCCCAGGAACAAGAAAAAGTAAAAATTTGATTACATAGTGTTACAAATGTGTATATTTCGAATAGTTACTTTATTATTAAAAATATTCGTAAAATTGTATAGTATCATAAAATTATGTTAACGTAAATGATTTTTATCACAAATGTTTTGGTTCTCCAAGACCTCCCAGTTGTACTGTAGTTTCTATAAGATTCTTGGGGGATTGAGAAATTTCTGGTTAATCTGGAAAGTATTAATAAATTAGAAAACTGCTCGCTAATAGGCGACGTGTTGATGAGACGTAAGATTCCTGCTTAAGCTGAAAGGTTTTAATAACCACGAAAATATTGGCGAACCAGGGAAATCACTGGGATAATCTTGGTGAATTGAGAAGTCTTAATGAATCAGAAGGTTTTTGGTGTATCCAAAATTTTTTTGATAAATAAGAAAGTGCTAATGAACCGGGAAAATTATTGGGGAATTGAGAAACGTTTGCTGAATCGAAAAGGTTTAAATGAGCAAGAGTCATCTTCATGGATTGGCAAATTACCTTTGAATTTTAGAAGTTCTAAAGAATCGTATGGTTCTTAGTGAGTTATGAAAATCCTGGTAAATTCCGAGAGTCTTATAAAATTGGTTTACTTAGAAAAGTAGTATATGAGATCACAGACTTGGCTGGAATGTTGATTATTTTGAGAAAAAGTTCATGTTTTAACAAGCAGAACCTTAGCAAGAAGTTGTAGTATGATTTTTCTATCACATATTTAAGAAATCATCTGTTTGTGAGAAATCACAAATTAACATTAACAGTAACAATTACAGAAAACCTTGTTACTCTCAATATTTCAGTACAATGTGCTTTAAACATTATTAAAGAATCGACATGTAAGTGCAGATGTCGTTAGGGTTTTACACTCTTGTAAATGTACATATTTACGTATAGAAATTCGACAATAAACAACTTTCTGTTTTCACATACTTTTTTGTAAACTTAATTTATTTTATCTGGAGTATTTTTCATGGAATACGGAGTCAATAGACATATCTGTAACTGTTAGGACAAGAGAACACAACTAGTCATGGTTCTTGATGTGGAGAATTATTATTTACTATCATCCGATTAATCAATGTCTTTATTGGTAATCTGAGTTATGAAATAGTTTGTTTACTATTAAGTGCCGTGCTGCAAAGTGGATTGTCTTGGCTGTATCCATAGCATGGATCGAATGTTAGGGATTGATCATATAAATTCTCAAATAAAATAGAAACGAGTTTATTGTATTCACGAATGGATTTGGTTTCCTTGTAAATATCAAGAGGTTCGCCATTTTACTTGTAGTGAAACCATTTTTCAGAGAAGAAGAAAACATTATTGTGCTGTTTTCTAAGGTGGATTTTAAGTCTTAATAATTGTATAGATGTAGTTGCAATTTGAAACAATACATTTTTTTTCTTCAAGATAGGCGATTATATTTTTGCCCAGCAAACACAAACTTAATTCTACATCAGTTATGGAAAATTTTTCATCTGATCGTATAACAAAGTTTCTTTTTTTTTAAAGTAACAAGATTTAATTTAGGGAAAATCTTGCCTAATTAGTCTTTTAATATTATTTAAGTAAATTATTCTTTATTTAGCTGGCCCGCATAGCATAGTGTGTTAAGGCGTTCACCTCGTAATCTGAGGGTCGCGGGTTCGCATCCCCTTCGCACCAAACATGCTCGCCCTTTCAGCCTTGGGGGCGTTATAATGTGACGGTCAATCCCACTATTCGTTGGTAGCCCAAGAGTTGGCGGTGGGTGGTGATGACTAGCTGCCTTCTCTCTAGTCTTACATTGCTAAATTAGGGATGGCTAGCACAGATAGCCCTCGAGTAGCTTTGTGCGAAATTCAAAAACAAACAAACAAATCTTTATTTAGATCGAAGTATAGGTGTGGATTAGGTGTAGTTGTATTTTCAGAGAGCATTTGAGAAGATGCCACATAAAAATTGGTTTTACAATTATCTCTGTGTATGTAAGGGATGGTTTAGTTCATTGGATATAAAACTGACTGGATGGAAGAAAATAGAGTTGTTATAAACTGAGCTCATTCAAACTGGATTAATGTCACTAATGGAGTATCTCAGGGCTCAGTCTTAGGACCTTTATTTCCCTTGATTTACATCAGTGAAAGAATAGTCAATAAATAATTTAAATTTGTTGACAGTATTAAGGTTTTTGGTGTTGCTGGCTGTGAGTGGGATACTTCTGCTTTATAGAAAGATTTAAATTTTTTGTTGAGTTAGGCCGATAAGTGACAGGTGGCTTCTAGTTATAATAAGTCTTTGAAATGAGTTGACTTAAGATGTGGTGGATGCATTTCATTTAAGAGAGTTTAAGGGAAGGATTTATTAATATTTAAATAATAAAAAATGTATTTTTGTGTTTTCGTTTTGTTTTAAAGTTTAGTTTAATGAATGGGATAAATTAAATGGACCAAAAGGTTCCGTGTTGTTTTTAAATCGTATATACATGTGTATGTATGTATATAATGCTCATTAGTTAATTTCTTTAACTTTTTACAGTAGTGCTAAAGGATTTAGCAATTAAAACTTTTTTTCATGGGAATTATTAATTACTTTTTAATAACGCTTTTGTTCAAGTTTGAAAAACTAATAACATCATATAGGAGACATCCGCGTGCCAGGTGGAGTGTTCCAGGTTGCATTCAATCTTGATATTGTCTGTGATGCTTGTCCAATAGTTGATATTACATGACCTATTTATGTGATAACCAAATTTCGTCCAGCTGGTTTTTATTTTGTTAGCGAACATCATCCGAACGGAATCGGGAGGATACATCCCCTTCAGTTGATTGCACACAGAATGAAACAGATGCGCGAGCCTCGTGACAGATGCGAGCTTTCACATTAATTGTTCAACTTTAATAAGTGCTTTTCGGAATGATTATTTAGATAATTGGGAAAAAATATCTTTTGTACACTTTTTTAAAATTCTAATGATACATAAAACATTAATGAATCAAATGTAGTTTGATGAAGAACATTTTTTTATTATTAACTGATTGTTAAAATGTAAGTTAAAGAATGCACTTGGAGGTTAAAGGTTGTTTCTTGATGGAAGTAAGCGAAATAAAGATTGATCAGGTCATTGGATTGTTTCTTGATGTAGATAAGAGGAAGAAAGATTTACCGGGCTGAAAGATGTGCATTTCTCTAGGTCAGAGAAAATTTCTTGGTTTGTATTCATATAGCTATACTTGTCTACTAGGTCATGTCTCATAAAGTTAGTTACATAGTATGTTGTTACAGTGTTCCAGCTTTGGCTTGTGTTAACAACCTCTTAAACGATTCAGTATTGTTTCCAAAAGGCAGACAGCAGGTTTCACAGAAACGGTTGCATGACAGATGCGAGGCGCTTGTCAGCTCGGACTCGGGGGACGACCTAGGCATAACGTGAACCTCACGCGGTCCCCATGTGTGTGCCAGCAAATATAAACGAATTATCGCAACTCGAACAACATCTCTGTCACTTTAAACGTAATGAAAACCCTCGCCATGAGTCTGGTCCTTGGCATTGTAATGAACCTATAGTTAGGCCTAATCTTGCTGATCAGACTCCAGCTGTTGTAGTGTATACTTTCCTGCAGAACCAGATGGAGAAGTGTTTTACACTATTCAACAGCTTTTTAAATATACTAAATATATCCACTCTGCAGGTTCTACTGTCCTTTAACACAGTTAAAGACTTATCTATCTTACTTTTTCGCCAGCTTTTTAAATATATTCAAAATAAATATCTACAGTTCAGATTCCAGTCTTATCCGTATTACTTGTCCAACAATATTTGACCTTACTAAACATATCAACTCTGCAGGTTTCATTGTCCACTACCACAGTTAAGAACTTATCCGTCTTACCTTGTCCGCCAGCTGTTGTTGTTTTTCATATGTGGGTTCAACTGTCAACTAACAGTTGGAGACTTATCTGTTTTACTTTTTTCCTACAATTACTTATTAACTATTACAACACTATGAGCACTCTTATTGAAGTTAATAATAACTAAGAGTACGAAAGAAGAGACTCCAGTAAGCGTAAGTGCAATTGGAGTAAGTCATTACGTACTTATTTTTGGAGCTGTATGTCTATTGAAGCCAATAATCACTCAGTGTAAGAAATGCAAGTTGCAGTAAGTGTAGATTAAATTGGAATAGGCCATTACTTATTCATTATTGAAGTTGTATGCTTATAGAAATAATAATCACCCACAGTAAGAAACGTAAGATCTAATTAAGCTTTAAATACAATTAGAGTACGTCGTTACTTATCCATTGTTGAATCTAATAATTCTCAAATTTATATCGCGATAATAAAATGTTCGAAGTGGCACATTAATCTAGTTTTTTAGTTTTTATAGCAGTGAACTTTAATTTTCCTGAAATGTTATATTGATCCAGTTAATACAGTAATATGTTAAAAAAACAGAGACATAGAAACTAAGGCTTTCTTCTGCATGCAGATATGAATACGTTTGACTAGGTGTTTGTTTACAGACGTTTGATTTTTGCACGTCTAAATTCAGACACAAAACTGCCGTATGTTTACTGAGACGCCGTCTGTTACTCGACTCTGTAGAGTTCATGTGTTTAGCAACTTTGTCACTAAAGTGGAGTGGTTGGAAAACTTAAACTACGTGTTGACTGACTTACTGATATGGCAGGCGCCAGACAGGAGTTGCCACTAACTGAGAACTGATTTTCTCTTTACGGATATAGTTCTTTGAACTTGTCATCAGGGAAGAAGACATCGATGCAAGTTCAAAATAAACTTTGAATTCCATTTCCTACAAGGGTGGATATTCGAAAGAACATTTGTTTTTACTATATCTATTTGAGATATCTCTTCGGCTTGTCTTGTTTTGAATCTCTAAATGTCAGTGATGAACAGATGCAACGAGACGTGCTGACTGACGTCACCAAATAAAGGCCGCCTCGTGCGTTCTGTGTAGGTACTCGCAAGTTGTATCTTCGGAAGCTTTCAGTGCCAATCCCGCGAGAGAGATTATGGTAGAAGATGAACCAATTAGGCCACAAGAGATTTTTTTTATCTGAGTTCCAAATTTTCTAAGTATTTTCTTAAGTAAACATGCTTACAAAATGAAGTTTACACACTAGACATCCATCCTGTTGAGCTCAGACTGTTAGCGCCCAACACCGGACTAAGTTTATTTTAAGTCAATTTATTTCTAGAACTTTGGAAGGTAATTTCAGGTTTTTTTGTCTCCAAGACTCAAGTTAAACAGTAACTGCACATTGCCTAACATAGTGTTATTGCTATAGAGGTCTTTTAAAGGAAAATTAACAACGATTTGCAAACAGTTATCATGGCAACAGCGAGAGTTGTTCCACGTTGTTGAACGAGTATAATAGTACAATGTATTTTATTATGCACAACGTATTCTACAGGAAGTCACAAAAGTCAGTTTCTATACACATTTACAAAGTACGATAAAATATTTGCCTCAGAGTCAGTTCAATGAAAACTTTAAATATAGTGCCATTATCCACAGCTCATCAGCAAAGAAACTAAAAAAAGCAGTATTAATTTCCAATACAATGACAACTGACTTTTTGGACAACCTATAGTCTGCCCTGACTTAATCCACTAGGAAATGGTTTAGATGTAGCGACCAACTAGTGGCATCTGGTTTAGATCAACGTGTACATCTAGCGGCACCACGACTGACTTTGTTTGGTTCAGATCAACGTAGTCCATCTGGTGGCATCAAGACTGACTTTACCTGGTTCAGATCAGGTAGTGTAACTGGTAGCACTAGAACTGAATGTATCTGTCCTGTTCAGAACAACAAAATAGATCCAACTTGCAACCTTAAAACTCATGGTCTATCTAAAGAACTCCTTTGAAAGTTTTAACAGTTCATAAAGACGTAGTCCATCTCTTAGCACTAGGACTGAATGTATTTGATTTAGAATAGCGTGGTGAATCCAACTGTTGGTCTACGTCTCGTGATCTGTCTAGCGAGTTTATACTGTTTAGAGCAATCTGACCAAATTATGACTACATCTATTAATCTTTCTCAATCTTCATTAATCATGAGTTAAAGTTTTTGTATTACTTAGATTTTACATAAAACTAAATTTCATTATGTCACGTAAATAAGACACTTCGGTGATCCAGGTTTCTGATCTCTACAGTAAGGTCCTCGGAAGGTCAAAGATTAACTGAATCATCCTGTTCTTTCTCTATCTCTTGAAAGAAACTCCATGTGTCATACAGTAACTGAAATTACAAATATATGTTTTGATGTACCGCTTTAAAATAACACAAGATTAACGTTGTAACCGAATGTTCTTCATCAGAACCACAAAGATCGATCGGCTGAAGCATAAACCATGCATTCCTTATTCTTAAATATGAAATTAGATAGTTTTTTTTTCTAATGAAGAGAACAGTAAAGAATCTATTATTGTAAAAGAATATAAAGTAATGCTTCATTTTCACTTCCCAGTGAGTCAACTATCGATGGAAGTATTATTCAATTTTATATTCCGCACGTGAGAGTAAGGAATTTTAAATAAGTTGACCAAGGTTCTTGCTGTGACTTTAACTGGATCGACGTATATTTCAGTTTAAAAAACTTGTCACGTTGGATAATAAACCATGCACCATCTTAAGATATCGTATAACTTAATATGTATGTCTGCGGATTTACAACGCCAGACACCGGGTTTCCATACGCGTGGTGGGCAGAACACAGATAGCCCTTTGTGTAGCTTTATGCGTAACTGCAAACAATGTTTTAATGTACATAGCGGTAAGAAAAAGAATTTAAACTAGTAACAGTACGCATGGTCCACTAGTCCAACTTTACAGACCGAGACGTCACGTACTTGTACTCAACTAGATGGAACGTATATTATGAAAACTCTACAATGAACACTTTTAACGATTTTTGTCCATTTAGAGGATTACATTAGAAGGAGGACAAGCACGTTGGAATTGTGTTTGGAAAGATTGAGAAGGATCATTGGATTTACAGGGATTTGCTGTTAGCCTGTACCCCGAAATGGAGCTGTTTTATCTTAAAAAGAATTGCAGTTTTCAAACCTTTTAAAACAAAAATACTTAAGTAACAGCTAACACTAGAATAACCCATATCATTTATATACGTAAGACTAGAACTCCGTAATAAATTATACTGCGTAAACGAAATACTAAGGCCAGTGAGAAATAGAGTCACTGTTTCTTAATTTGTTTTACAGTGTTCACTATCATCGAAATTCACGTAATGCATCATACAAATTCATTTTATGTTTTTCTGTTATTACAAAGAACTAACCAAACAGATAGGGTGAAATCACTTGTTTTTTTCTATATAAAGCACATAGACATGGGATATCTCACCAGTGAATAGAGGATTTATGGTAATATCGTGCTTTTGTTAGTCATTTATTTTGGACGTGTAATCGCAAGAAACTAGCCGAGTAGAGAGGAGAGTATTCATAAATATTCCAGATGTAAACATGTTGTTAACTTTAGAATACGGGCCTCATCGACTTTAAATACACGTTTGCTATTTACACACTAAGTTCTTCTAGATCATTTACTTTATTACCCACAGAGATATTTGAATCACACACACACACACACACACACACACACACAAATCGTCAGTTTTAAAATTAGTTCCATTAATTACTGCTAAGGTTACCTATCCATTTTACAGGAAATGGATGATTTTACTGAATATTCTTATAGTTCTCTACAATGCGTTTTATAATATAAAATAAAATCTTCCAATGTGTAAACCCTACCGGTGGTGAATGGTATACAAAAAAGTCGATAATTTAAGGGTTAAGAGAATTAGCTTCCAAAACTACTGTTTTTAGCCATTTCCTTTGCAGTTTCAGCCGCCATCTTATGTCTCTCTCCTTCTAGTTGTTTTATTCTTTTTTCTAGTTCTCTTTTAATTACATCCTATCAGTTACTGCACCACAAACGAAACAGTAGAGTACAACGCTGATTCTAATTTTTGCTAAAAATGATTATTTATGTACAAGTAATTTTTTTATGTTTTGCATTTTCATAAGACACAATCTTATTTACCGACGTTTTGATTACGTAATCTGTGCCATAAAAAACTGAAAATGTTCGTAGCGAAACGTCGAGGAGCAAAATCGTGTTTTATCTCAGTCCAATATCGTAATGTATTGAAACTTAATGAGTTTACTCTTTGAAGCTAAACAAACTGAAAAACAAAAAGGGTCAGGAATAGTCCTCGGCAGATTCGTAATTTAATGGGACATTGATTGATTCAAGCTCTTATTAAACATTTCTCTATTTGTAGAACATTGAAGCAAACTCTTGAAATAGTCCTCGGCAGATTCGTAATTTAATGGGACATTGATTGATCCAAGCTCTTATTAAACATTTCTCTATTTGTAGAACATTGAAGCAAACTCTTGAAATAGTCCTCGGCAGATTCGTAATTTAATGGGACATTGATTGATCCAAGCTCTTATTAAACATTTCTCTATTTGTAGAACATTGAAGCAAACTCTTGAAATAGTCCTCGGCAGATTCGTAATTTAATGGGACATTGATTGATTCAAGCTCTTATTAAATATTTCTCTATTTGTAGAACATTGAAGCAAACTCTTGAAATAGTCCTCGGCAGATTCGTAATTTAATGGGACATTGATTGATTCAAGCTCTTATTAAATATTTCTCTATTTGTAGAACATTGAAGCAAACTCTTGAAATAGTCCTCGGCAGATTCGCAATTTAATGGGACATTGATTGATTCAAGCTCTTATTAAATATTTCTCTATTTGTAGAACATTGAAGCAAATTCTTGAAATAGTCCTCGGCAGATTCGTAATTTAATGGGACATTGATTGATCCAAGCTCTTATTAAATGTTTCTCTATTTGTAGAACATTGAAGCAAACTCTTGAAATAGTCCTCGGCAGATTCGTAATTTAATGGGACATTGATTGATCCAAGCTCTTATTAAATATTTCTCTATTTGTAGAACATTGAAGCAAACTCTTGAAATAGTCCTCAGCACATTCATATAACATAGTAGGACATTGACTCAAAGTGTTATACATCCATACAATTTATAGGATATTGATTCAGCCTCTAATGGAATAGTCCTCTGTACATTTACGTAACATCGTAGACATTGATTCAAGGTCTTAGATAAGAGTCATCTTGTGAAATAGTTCTAGTTAGATTCAACAATCATCGTAGGACATTAATTCAAGTTCTTATGAAAAATTCCTAGATAGATTCACGCCACATCATATGTCAGGATTTTGACTCAGACTCTAATGAAACAGTCCTTCATAAATCTACATAACATCATAAGACAATGACCCAGCATCTTATAAAACAGCCCCAGGTACGTACACATATCTTACTAGGATATTAATTCAAGTTGTACAGAGAAGCTATGATATGAGGTCAAATAGAATATGATATGAGGTCAAATTGTTTCAAAACAATGTGATTTTCCGTGAAAAAGTATTTTAAATGGTTCATTTACTAGAACAGTAATAATATCCTGCGTAATTTTTATATTGTAGACGAGCCTTGCATGTAGGATTATAGCTAAACTTTCCGAAAATTAAGTGTTTTTGTCATTTTTAAACTGACATATGTGTAAAAATAGTTCCATGTTTAAAGAAAATCTGGCCCGGCATGGCCAGGTGGGTTAAGGCAAGCGACTCGTAATCTGAGTATCGCGGGTTTGCATCCCCGTCGCACCAAACATGCTCACCTTTTCAGCCGTGGGGGCTGTTATAATGTGACGGTCAATCCCATTATTCGTTGGTAAAAGTGTAGCCCAAAAGTTGGCGTATGTGACGATCAATCCCATTATTCGTTGATAAAAGTGTAGCCCAAAAGTTGGCGTATGTGACGGTCAATCCCATTACTCGTTGGTAAAAGTGTAGCCCAAGAGTTGGCGGTTGGTGGCGATGACTAGCTGCCTTTCCTCTAGTCCCTCTATTTTTAATAACAGTAATGTGAAATGTACATCCTTCTTATAGTGTCTATGTACAAGTATATTTAGGGTATCGTACCCTGTACAAAGTATCTTAATGTTCACAGAGTAATAAAACTGACCTATTTTTATTAACGGCAATGGTATAACTGTGTCTTTATATCAGTGTGTCCGTGGTATCTTACTATTGACAGATTAATACAACAGTCCAATTTTTAATAGCAGTTACGTGATAAGTATATCCTCTTTACATTGTTTCTGAACTCTTAGCAATTTTCTTTCTCTTTGTGGAACTCTAACAGTGTTCTTTCTATTCTTACACAGCTTCCAACTGTCTTGTTTCTTTCTCTGTACAGCTCTAACAGTATTGTCAAATTATACAGCACTTTGTCCTATCTACAAATGTAATAAAAATTAACACATTTTTTAAAGTACAAAAATAATTGAGAAAAGCAACACAGTTTTAAAAAATATAAAGTTAATTAACCGACTAAAATTAAAGATTAAATTATACGTACCTCGTGGTATACTCTTGAAAATTGGTATGGTAATTAACTTTATATTTTTGTAAATGTGTTTGTTTTTCTTACTTAATTTGTATCTAGAAGACTATTAATCTTTATAATATCTAACCTTCTTCTTTTTGCCTATGTACACTTCTTATCTTTGTCGTTTTTGAAGTTTTTTATATGAAATGAAAGGAGAGAAAAAATTTCTGATAGGCTTTCTGTGTAACATTTGAAGGTCGTTTATTGGAGTCATAATGAAATGCTGGAAAGCTGACGCTCTGAACACTTTTGAGTCAGAGTAATTATATGAATCAAGCGGTCACTCTGGCACGTGCTGTCTAAAAACACGTGCTCAGTTTTATACACGTGTTGTCTTTCGCGTTCATTCTGCAACACGTGCATACGAATTACACTAATGGTGCATCAGTTTACTGTAGAATAGTGAGCTGAAAAGTTTGAAACATTGATCTAGAATCATTGTTGTGAGCTATTGGGAACGAGACATATGCTAAGTTCTCGGGATTTTCATTCTTAATTAAACTAAAACGTTTATATGCACTCAGTAATGCATCTTAAATGTTTTATGAATTTCTCTGAATATAAATATCTTAATGAATATTTCAGATGCATTTCTGTAAACATTATAACTTTGTGGGTAATTGTACTTAATATGTAGTGACACGTATTACTGTGAACATTATCCGATTAATGAAAATACAGTGATGTAAGCGTGATGCTTGATGTGTGTAGTAGTTAGGCGTGACAAACAAACTCTGTCGGTCGTTAGACAGTAAGACTTTTCCTTTTTTGAACGGATGGTAATCGAAAATAACAGAAACGACGGCTGTTTATTCGATACAGCTAGTGTAAGTTTTCTATTAGTGCAAAGCTATGGGCGTCGATAGGTGGGTCGTTGGGTGCGAACGGCCACCGTTTTCAACTTCAACTGCATTTTGATGGTCGTGGAAAGTTAAATCTGTATTCTAAAGACCTCTGGTATGGGTATTAAAACTTTAATTAAACTAAAGTACAAAACAACGTTTCAACCTTCGTAGGTCATCTTCAGATTAACAAATAGTTTGTGTTGTTCTGTACTTTATTTTTATTAAATTTGTAATACCCGTACCAACCGTCTTTAAAATACACTTTGTGTTTCAAGTTGGTTTCTCGTAATCATTAAAAGTTAATAACATAACTTTATAAATTTACTTTCATAACTTCTGTCGGTTTGTTAGGTGCTTATTAACTTTTATATGGATTAAGTCTTGGACCACTACTGACTCATGATTTATTTTAACTTACATTGTTATTCAGAAATAATGCCCCACCTGTCGTTTTCATATATTCTTGGCATCCAAGTCAACTTCCCTCAAATGGATATTTCAAGTGTCTTTGATAGATTTTTTTTTTCTTTTGTAACATTGTGTTTCATTCCACCGGCCCCGGAGGGGTAGTGAGGGTATTGCAATCGGTTCCGTGTGTCTGTCTGTCTGTGTTTCCACGTCCGTACCTCAAAAATTAATAGACCGATATACACAAAGATACCGAAAACGGTGTACTAACTTAAACTGCGAACAATGTATAGCAATGTAACACACTGTGAGGTATGTAACAACAACGTAACAAGGGCTAGTACCTAGGATTTTGTAGAGGTGCAAACAAAACAACAGTTGCTGAACCCGACTATCCTTGGTATAAAACATGAACCAAATCCTCATGAAGATCGTCATCATCATTAGAATTTAACAAAAGATGAAAAGTCCGCATGGGACAGTCCACCCCAAGTGTGGTCCTGATTCGGCTTCTGGATGACTTTGAATCATTCTTTAAAATCAGAAGACAAATGACATTTTCCCGGTTTTCGGTTAATAACTCTGTAAAACATGATCAGATTTTTATAAAATTTCATGGGTACATTAAAGATTAGACTTCTCATTACACTACAACAAATAATCCGGATCGTTGATCAATTTGAATCTGAGAAAGATTTTTTCTATGTTTTCGTAGGTGAAGTTTAATGTTATCTAATATAAACTCATGCAATATCGATAAGAAACGGCGGTGTAAAGATATGTAATATAATGAAAGGTATGTAATCTCTCTGATTGTTCTCGTTTAAACTTGTAAAGTAATCCTTGAAGACACTGTAAATTAAAATATACGTATACATTAAGTAAAGTAATTACTTAGCTCCAAAACTACCAAGTCAATAAACAGAAGTGTGCTTCAACTAAAACGCTAGAATGAACGTTTTGTATTTCAGATATTCTGATAAAACGTTTGCAAATTACACTTCAAGCAAATGTTTCAGATACACAGTTTTTTAGAATACATTATTCTATCTTTTAACCATACATTTTGGTGAAAATTCTATCAAAACATTTGCTACTTAAAGTTTGTCTATTTTATTGACAGTTAATCAAGTGGTTTCCTTGTGCTATAGATCTGCGTTTACTGGTGTTACCATGCGTGCGTTGAATCTATTCCGATATCGTAAAATTAATGAACTAATGGAAAATAATAAGTCCGTGTTTTGATATAAGATTTGTGTGTTTCCTATCTTCATATAGCTACACATGTGCAGAGCCGTCCCTAAGTTTGAACTGATAAGACTAGAGCGAATTAACATCTCCCACTGGCAATTTAGACTGGCAAGTTTTATGTTTCCTATTTTCCCAGCTGCATATGGGCTACCTTCACGTAGCCGTCCATAAGTTTTAATTAATAAGAGAGTTTAGGCTACTTTGTCTAATCAAACAGTAACTTTCACACCGCAACCACGACCCCAAAGTTCTAAAGTTGTTTTTGCGAACCATGAACCCTCTCATTCATAATCTAGGCACACTAACCTCTGAAGAATACATCGCTCAACATTCTTGTTACTGTCTAAAACTTCAAACTACGTAATAAAAACCTGAAATGATTCACTCGATATTTGTAATACAAAAAGAGGACTGGAAACGGAGCTTTGACTTTCGTTGAAAGTCAGAAACAAACCTCTTCTGACGTGAAACCAACCACACATCACCGGTGAATATCGCGTTACCATGCGGTAGCGAACAGCATGCTGGGGGCTGAAAGAAAGGGTCGTTACATCTCACTGTATGTGGATGTTTGAAAATACAACACAGTGGACAGAGGTTTGTAATAAAAAATAATTTAGCTTTAATCGGAACAACATATATTAGAAATCCCGGACTTCTGTCACGTAATTTGACCTGGATATTACTAAGCTGATTTAGTCATACGCAAGATTCAAGTGAGAGCAAGAGTAAGAGGGGAACATAATTTTCAACTGTTATGTAAACATTGTTATGCTTTTGTCCAGGTCAAGCCTTTTGCAACAAATCAGTGATGTCGAGAAATCCCATTTGTAGAGAAAAATATATATGTAAAAACAGCTCGTTTGGGCTGAGAAAATTTTTACGTAGAGGAGCGAACAACGATTCTACCTTCTTCGGTCATCGTCTTTTGTAACAAAGATCCAGGATCGAACCCAAGCAGTTGACAACAAAAGATTGACAGCTGATATGTACAAAATAAACTAATTACACTCATCTATTAATAAAATGAAAGACTAATAATTAGACTTAGATAGACTAATGACTATTAATAAAATGAAAGACTAACTAATTAATAATTAGATTGCCTAATGATCATTAGGATGATATTAACAGCCGGAACATGGGATATTATCTCATTATACTTTATTATCGAATAATTAAAAGTAAAAGAAAGTAACCAATAATTGGGGATCGCATATGCTACCAGGATCTGCGTATCTTATTACGTTATTTTTAATCCATAATTGATGAAGTCGGTCTCTGAAAGCTCCTTTCTCGCTTACTTCAGCGTCAACAGAGTCGGACGAATGAGATGTGGGGTGGGAGAGGATCATGGCCCCTATTGTTCTGATCGTGGGATTACACACAGATAAAGCCTAACTACGTATAGATAAGATCCACATAGACTAACCCTAAAGAGAAACGTGTGTCGAAGGGTGTTTGTCACTCTTACTTGGTTAACTTTCCCGTTTTTCCCACACGCTATTCTGTTCCACAAACTAGATATTCCCGTGCCAATGCATATTCTAACGTTAACTGTTGGTTAGCAGGCAAGCAGTGCGGATATTCGACTTCCACCGGAAACACGTGTATTATGCTGTTCTGTAGCAAAACTTTCCAGATACAATTACTTGTGCTGTGATTTGCTGAGCTGTTTGAGCGAGTTATGTAAAAATATTTATCTTTAAAACATAGTAGTAGAGTGTGGTTGGTTTGGAGATGGTGAAACGGTGACTCCACGTTAGTGTTAGATAATGTTTAAAAACAAAGAAAGCCACAATTAATAAAAATATAAGTTGATTTAAAACTATATACGACCCATAAATAGTTTGAAGTTTAATAAACTACATGAGATCAAAGGTCCATTTTAGAGCATAAATACTCATAACGTAATATTGAGTCAAAAGTCAAGGTCAGATGAGCCGGACATAATTACTTTATAAAGCTGCATATAAAGGAGTAAAGAAATAGACTGGTCAGTTTTTAACTTAAGAGTAGTTTTATGAAACCATCTTTTTACATAGTCATATAGCTTCGTAACTATTACTGAAGCGATAAAGACTTCGTAATGTAGCTTCTGTGGTGCCACGTAAAAAACAAAAGTAAATATAAACTCAGTGATTTGCTGTGAAGATTTTGATTTAGAGGTACGTAATTGGTTGCGATTATCTTTCATTTGATTTCACTCGACTGAAAATTTGTGAATGTAAAATCACTTTTGATTATGATTTACTTAGTGTTCTTCTTTTAGAAATCCTCAGTAAAATTGAACAGTTTCTCTGGTTATGTTTTCCTCCTTGAGGGATCTTCGGTATGGTAGTACAGGCCTTCATGTTTTGTTTGCTTTCTTGTAGAATCCTTTCTAAGGTAGTACAGGCCTTCAGGTTTTGTTTTGTTTTCTCGTAGAATCCTTTCTGAGGTAGTACAGGCCTTCAGGTTTTGTTTGCTTTCTTGTAAAATCCTTTGTAAGGTAATACAGTTTATTTATTTTGTTTCCTACTTTGGTAGTGTAAAATCATTTTTCCGCTTTTGCGTTCCTGCTTACAGAATCTTCGCTAGGATAAAACTGTTTATTTTGTTTTGTGTTCCTACTCATAGAATCATCAGTGTAGTGTTGCAGGTCCTCTGGTTTTGCGTTCCTATTTATAAAATCCCTAGTGTTGCGAAACGCTTCGTCTCGTTTGTTAAGTCGTTACATGTATAAAATCCTCGGTGGAGAAGAAGAAATAGTTGTTGTTGTTTTTTGTGGCGTCCTTTTATTTTCGTTGACCCAAATAGTAAATCAATAAGTGAAACCAAATTTACTTTCCAGTAAATCTTAAGACACTTAAGGAATAAGTAAACGTGATCATATAACGATAGATACTAAGGTCCGGGTCACCTTTACTTTATATTTGAAGTGACTTAATTAACGTTCTCATGTTTGGATACAAAATAGAATGTATGGCTGGATGTCAAGGTGATGTGTCATCAGGTCTAATTGTGTAATAATATTAAAATACGTGGTCACAATGAATGGTATAGTTTAGTTAAGTACCCATGCGTGAAGTTTAAATCCAACTTTTCATATAATAAGTCTGAATGTTTACATTGAATCACCTTCCGATGTGCAGAATAAAGCATTTTGCTTTTAAAATTGTTCCAAGGAACCTGGCTAGCACTTTCGTAAGACCCGTGAAGCTCGCTCTTCGTCTTCCAATTGAATCAACTAGCAAAAAAATTAAATATTAAAGCGGCGGGATTCTGTAACAAGGTTTTAGGAGTATACCCAAGGAGTCGTCATTAAGGGTAAATGTGGTTTAAGTTTCGTATCTCGGGCGTATTTTAACGCCCCCTCATTTTACGACAGCTGATTAAATTAAGGTTTGTAAAAGCAGGAAACTGAATAAAGGCAAAGGAAGATCCGTGAAGGGAATCAGAGAATGGAAATATTTGAAAAATGTTGAACATTACATAAAGAAAATCCAGTGTAATTTGATAAAAGAAGTAAATGAACAGAAATATTAAGGCATACTTAAAGAGATAAAAGGTTTGAGACACAAGTTGTGAACACATATATAGAGGTATCAAATATTGGTAGACACGTGTTGTAAACACAGATATAGACAAGCATAAGTGTTGATAGACAAGTGTTTTGAACACAGATACAGACAGATAGAAGTGCTGGGAAACACGTGTTGTGAACACAAATATAGACAGGTAGAAGTGTTGGTAAACACGTGTTGTGAACACATGTAAACAAGTAGAAGTGTTGTTAAACACGTGCTGTGAATACAGGTGTTGACTATTAGAACAGCTGGCAAACATGTGTTGTGAACACAAATGTAGATTGGTAGAAACTTCACAGTGAAACGTCTGGTGTTCTGCTCTCACAATTCCTTCTCTATTATTGGTGGTGTATTTTCTCCTTTAATAACGGCCAATTGGCCATAATCCGAGGGTCGCGGGTTCGAATCTCCGTCACACCAAACATGCTCGTCCTTTCAACCGTGGGGCTGTTATACTGTTACGATCAATTCCACTATGCGTTGGTAAAAGAGTAGCCCAAGAGCGGGCGGTGAGTGATGAAGACTAGCTATCTGCCTTCCCTCTAGTTTTACACTGCTAAATTAGCGCAGCTCGCTCTCGTGTAGCTTTCCGCGAAATTCAAACCTTTAATATTTTCTTAACTATTAATCTACGAACCTTATTTCTGTTTCTCGGTTAGGTGTCTCGTTTTTTAATTACTTCTGTAATAACCATACGTATCTATGATATTGAAAAAAAAAGTAGTGTGAAACTTTTAGATCAACGTCAGCTTGGTTTTGCGCCTTTAGTAACTACGAGACCTTATTCATGTTATAAGTTTTACAAATTAAAAGTTTCGAACACGCAAATACAAACTTCAAAGGTGAGATCTCCCGCACTCTCAAGCTCGTGCCTTGCCCGTACAAGGCTGGCGAAGCATCAAACGTATATAGGATTTCTGTGACGTTCCCTGCGAGTTGAGGACACAGACAGCCAAACTGACTGTGATCAATATCTGTAATAATCTGCTACTATGGTTACCGTGTTATTACTTCCTTCTATGGACGTAAATTACGTTCATGAATTCATGGCATTCCGACTGCCCGCTGAGCGAGATGTCGACGAAGAAACTTGATAAAAGAGGACTACGTGCCTAGTTGTTTTGTTTTTCACGGCCTTGTCAGTTCCCACAATACCTTTCGGTATAAACTGTAAACACCCAAGAAACCTTGTAACAGATACTTGCCTTGACGTGGTTATAGTTTTTGTTGTTGTTGTTTTTTTCAGTTGTATTTAATGATATATAAATCAAAATATCTTCTAATATTGCACAAATCATAAAATATTTTCATATCATACATTATTTTATTGTTATAGTTTATTATACATTATATTCCGTATGCCCTCATTCAATTTTGACTTAAAATTGTTATACTGTGCCCTATTTAGCATACTATTATTCCGTTAAGACTCAGATATTGTTATACTATATCCTAATCTACATTCTTATATTATTCAGGTATAGTTAGATTTTTTCTAGTAAACCTTGACGTTTCTTTTCACATAACAAAGCATAACCTTTTTAATGACAAAGATGTTTTCAATTCTAAATTAAGAACATGAAAAGAACAGACTGATCATTTCCAGTCAGTGTAATATATACTCTGACGTTGTGTTATATAAGGTAAAGATACTAAAGTTCGTCTCAGAAAGACAAGGAGAAAGGTTTGTAAGTTTATGAGCAGAACACACATATATATATGTATACACGCACACATATACATCCATACTAGGCCTTTCTCGGTTAGACAATCTTTTCTTAAGTAGTTTAACCCAACTTTGGACGTTTCGAGAGCAGAAAAGTTCTTTTATCTGAAAACAATAACAAAATATGCAGACTTGTAACAAGGTTTCAGTCAAAGAGGGGGCAGAGATGTTGCAAAAGCATAATATAATTGAATCGTTTTTCTCTCAAACTAGCTCTGCATTTGTTTTCTCTTCCAGTAACAGAAGATTGGTGATTCAAAAATCGTGACGGTCAATAGCCACTGTACATAGTTTGTGGATCTCACAGTATTCCTACTGAAAGACAAACATGATTTATAGATAGAGAATGATAAAATGCCCATTAAATACATGTGAAAGTTCCTAAAATGCTCACTACCACATCCAGACTTACCTGAATGAATCTAGTGATCCTCAGAGACTTTGTTGAAATTTAGTTCCACTAGGATAAGTAACCACTAAACTATAATCATTTTAAGTAAGTGTTTCTTTATGACCTTGTAAAACACTGTAGTTAATAGGAACGTTACTATCAATTTTTGTATAAGCTCCTTGTAAAACACAGTAGTGATTAGGAACGTTACCATCAATTTTTGTATAAGCTCCTTGTTAAATACGGTAGTGATTAGGAACGTTACTATCAATTTTTGTATAAGCTCCTTGTAAAACACAGTAGTGATTAGGAACGTTACCATCAATTTTTGTATAAGCTCCTTGTAAAACACAAAGTGATTAGGAACGTTACTATCAATTTTTGTATAAGCACCTTGTAAAACACAGTGGTTATTTGAAATAGCAGTATTTATCATGGCTGCAGTTAACTCTCTCTCTGTTGAATTTTATTAAGTTAGACGTTATTTTTTCTCACCATAATGGGCCAAACAGCCAGATCAAAATCTCCTATACCTCAGACATTGCCGCCCCAAGAAAATACAGCTAAAGAATTACAAGCTACACTTAACGGAATGTCGAGCTTGACTGTCACTTTTATATTTTATCCCCAACTTAAAATGCAAAACGTTTTGTAGCACCGAATATTGGATCCAAACCTTTGTATCCCAATTAACCAAGTTAGTTGGAAATCGTCGTGACCCTAGTTAAGTATAGTGGAAGTTAATTAATAACAATCCACGTCCATGTGTGTACTAGTGAATGCTGCATTTCTTCAAATTAATGATTAGCACACGGTTACCGTGGCAACAAAGAACATTATCTGCAGTTTTTGGACAGTGTGCTGTAATGGTAATCGTTTCTAATTAATACTTAGTTTTTATTTCCATGTGTCATTTCTAGTTTCATTCTGTAAGAGTTGGTGGTATTTAGTTCCAGTTGAAGGTCGTAGTTATAATAAAAGGTATTTCGAACTTACCACGAAGTGTGCGTGTGTGTTTCTGCATATATCGACTACTTAAATCGTTGGACCACATTAGTCCAACTCACAAGTCTAATTTAATAGTTTGAATCCACCCACAATCAATGCACAAGACAAAAAAAAACAACTGAAAATTGATTCTGAAATAAGGATCCTATTACGTAACCTTTTAATTACTAGTTAAGAAGTGAGGATACCAATCATAATTATGAAACGATCCCACTGGAAACTTCTAATTTAAACGAAACTATTTCCACTATAATTGAACTAAAATTATGTTGTTAACAATATTCTTCGAAAATCACAAATGTTTTATTTTTCTGTAATATATAAAACTATATATGTTTCTTCTTCTCTGAATCTTAGAATATTGTTAGAATACACAAGGTAACATATAGACAACAATATAAATGTTCGTACACATTACAGTAAAAAATAATTACGTCTAGAAAATCAACATAAATATTTGGATACATTACAAAAAAGTTACTTTGACAAGATAACTTATAGAATAATATATGTACATATGTCTGTACGCATTACAGAAAAACACAATTACTTGCTTAAAATAACTGATAGAGCAAAAACATGTTTCTAAGCATTACAGAAAGGACAATTACTGCCATAAGATAACTTATATTACAATATATATTTGCATACATTACATAAAATATAAAAATCAATTACTTACACAAGATAACCTACAGAACAACACTATAAATATTTGTATACATTACAGTAAAAATCAATTACTTACACAAGATAACCTACAGAACAACACTATAAATATTTGTATACATTACAGTAAAAATCAATTACACAAGATAACCTATATAACAACACTATAAATATTTGTGTACATTACAGTAAAATCAATCACTTACACGAGATAACCTATAGAACAACACTATAAATATTTGTATACATTACAGTAAAAATCAATTACTTACACAAGATAACCTACAGAACAACACTATAAATATTTGTATGCATTACAGTAAAAATCAATTACACAAGATAACCTATATAACAACACTATAAATATTTGTGTACATTACAGTAAAAATCAATCACTTACACGAGATAACCTATATAACAACACTATAAATATTTGTATACATTACAGTAAAAATCAATTACTTACACAAAATAACCTACAAAACAACACTGTAAATGTTTGTATGCATTACAGTAAAAATCAGTTACACAAAATAACTTCCGTAAAGAAAAACATAAATATAGCCAACATGGTATAATACATTTTATGTTACTACAGTATGAAACAATTATGTAATAATTGCCTTGGAATAAAGTAGAACCTTTTTGTTCTTATAGATTGACTTGGCCCCTAAGAATTATTTCAGTAATTATTATTGTGTTTTAATTATTTATTGCCTAGTTTCGACTGCCTTTATAGTGGCAAAAATAGCTTAGTTACAGCTGCCATGGCAACAACTTCCATTTACTTACTGCTCGAGGGCGCGGTCTGCTAAGCCTTAAGATTTGTCATGGTGACTTACAAAACGTCGTGTATTTATAGCGTGTGATCGATCGTCAAGGGCCGGGCTCACGCGAGACGTCACTTCGTGCAAAGTCAATTCTCGTTTAATGAGATGATACAAAACCAGAAAAGAAAAGATGGCCTGCAGCTTATCCCCGTATCTAACCAATCGATGACACCGTGAAGAAGGGAATATATTATGTAACAGCAGTTCCTCGTGGAGTGAAAGTCACAACGCAATATTTCCCGGCTAACTTATCGAGGTTCCCATTACTTTATTTTTTCTGTCTCAGAAAGCATAAACTGCTATATTTTGTCCTTTTCTGGTCTTAGACTTCTTTTTACAACAGTTACACTCCTCAGACGGTGAGGAGACGAATAAAATGACATTCTTTGAGACTAGGAAAAAGACAACATTATCTTAGCAATGGAGCGAGACAAAATTCTGAGATAATAAATAAAGACGACATCTCCTGAAGAGAAGATCAAATCGACGCTCTCTCAGGAGAGAAGTGAAATTACATTCTCTGACTATAAAAGCAAGAGAAGAATGAAACTACATTCCTGATATTCCCTGAGAACAAGAGCAAAATGACATTCCCTCAGGAGAAGAATTATACCGCTTTCCGTGACTTTAAAGCAAAGTGGTATTCCTTGCAAGACTGTATCCTCAGTGTACGAGTGAGACGATAGTCTCAAACTCAGGACACTTATTTGTCTTCTTCTTAGCACCAGTTGTCCACTTAGAAGCATTGTATTAAACATATTTTATTAGACTAAAGACAAACTGGGCTATCTGCTTTGTCTACCGCGGGAAAACTAACACCGAATTTTAGTGTTGTAAATCTGTAGACTTATCGCTATTCCATCGAAGAACATTAAACATTTAATAAAAATTCATATAATAAGACCAAGTTTCTAGGTGTTAAGTAACTTCTCCTAAATCACTGGCCACACCGACTCCTAAATTATACCAGACGAATCGTTTCAGTCACGAGGCTTGCACAAACGTAAATCTTTTTACTCAACCTCTTAGGAAACCTAGGTATTTTGCAAAAACATATTTATCCAAATACCCCTAAAGTGTATTCGAACCCACGACCCTCATATTACGAATTGTGCACTCTAAGGACCTGGCCATGCCGATCTATAGTGGAAATGATCACTAAACTGAAAAGTTATAGAATAGTATTTTCAGTATTAAATTTGTATTACAGCGGCCCTGTAAACTGTAAACTACCCTATGTACATTTTGTTAGTAAAAATGCACCCAGTACTTTTTAAATCTTATCTTGATTGGTTAATGATGTTTTATATTTTAATATTCATTTTAAATTTTACAAAGTTTTTCTTTTTTCGACTGAACAGAAATTTAAATGTTTATTTATCACTTGAACATGCATAAAAATAATTAAACATACTTTTATAGATAGTTCTAGTCAGCGAGAGAACCTTGACTAAAAATATTGGTGCTCAGGTGGAGTTGACCTGCTGTTCATTTTTAGTTTTTAAATATAACAAGCTTTGACAAATAAGTGATAAATTATAACCAATTAACCAGAAACAGAAAAGCTGACAGTCGTGTCTGTAACATAACACTAAAGTTAAACCTTATTAAGGAACACTACGATCGTGTATTTTGTGTACAGGTACGCGTACATGTTGTTTAGATTCAAGTATTTCGTATACAGATTTATGTAACCATTGTTATCCATCAAGTATTTCATACATAGGTGCATGTAAGTATTAATATAACAAATGTTTTAGACATAGGTGCATGTAGGCATTAATATAACAAGTGTTTTATACACAGATACTGATACCTACTGTTATGGATAAAAAATTTTATACATAAGTATAGGTACATATTATTTATGATGAAGTGTTTACACACATATAATGGTTTTAATTGTTGTAAATCATGATGTTTTATAAAAAGTACAAATACAAATTGTTTTGGATGAAGCATTTTATTCATAGGCAAAGGTTTATATTGTTTATGGTCAAGTTTGTTTGTTTTTATGAACAGATATGAGTATGGTTTTTTATGGGTCAAATGTTAACACACAGATACAAGCATACATTATTATGGATAAAGTATTTTGTACTCAAGTACAGGTATGCATTGTTATGGATCAAATGTTTTATACATAGATACAGATATGTATGGATCAAATGTTTTATACATAGATACAGATATGTATGGATCAAATGTTTTATACATAGACACAGATATGTATGGATCAAATGTTTTATACATAGACACAGATATGTATGGATAAAGTATTTTACACACAAGTACAGGTACGCAATTTTATGGATCACATGTTTTTAACAGGTACACAGTGTTATGAATCCAGTGTTTCATACACAGTTACAGGTACCTATTATTTATGATCAAGTGGCTTATACAAAGGGACAGATACTCATTGATATGGATCCAGTTTTATGTACACAGTCATAAGTACACATTGTAAAGTATTAATTATTTTATATCCAGATAGAGGGACATATTGTTTATGATGTAGTATTTTATGCACAGGTATACATTATTATGGAACAAATATTTCATATACAAGTACAAGCATGTATATTTTATGGACTTAGTGTTTTATAACAAGTATGATTCCAGTATTTTGTACAGAGGTACAGTGGCGTAATGTTTATGATATAGTGTTTTATGCAGAAGTATAGTTACATATTGTTATGGATCAAGTATTTCTTTTACAAAGGTAAAAGTACCCATTATTATGGATCAAGTGTTTTATACCTATTTCCAGGGGCACATCGCTATGTATCAAGTATTTTGTGCATAGGTAAAGGTTTTTATTTCTTATAATCAAGTGTTTTATACATAGGAATGGTGTCCATTGTTATGGAGCAAGTGTTTTCAACATGGTACAAGTACGTATTATTATCCATCGAGTGTTTTATATACAGGCACGCATTGTTTTACATTAAGTGCTTTTTGTATAGGTGCAGGTTCCTGTTGTTATGGGTCAAGTGTTTTATACTCAAGTACAGGAACGCATTGTTATATATCAAGTATTTTATACACACATATGAAATACATGTTGTCATGGTTTACATAAAATACATTAACTTGTTTTGAAATATATAATGATACGGACAGAGATGTGTACACCAGCAATTTTAATGTTTTTGATGGACCTTAGGTGGTTTTTGTGAGAATAAAAACCTTTTTATGAAACCAACGAACAACAGTACTCAGTGGAACAGAAGGTATTACCACATAATCTGGAGTAATGGTGACTATTTATGGTCATTTGACTATCATGTTCTACTATGAAGAAAGTTGTTCCACGGCACCACAAAATGAGGAACATCGTTTTATAAACTACTGTTAAGTTTCAACATTGATAACTGTCGTAAGTAAGTTAAAGTACCAACAGCTGCTTTTATTGTAGTTTTTTTTTTTCACCTGTACTAATACAGTGTATTAACAGTCATAGTAATTTGAACTGGTTTGTTTTTGTATTTCGCGCAAAGCTACACGAGGCTATCTGCAGTGTAAGACTAGAGGGAAGGCAGCTAGTCCTCACCACCCACCGCCAACTCTTGGGCTACTCTTTTACCAACGAATAATGGGATTGACCGTCATATTATAACGCCCCCACGGCTGAAAGGGCGAGCATGTTTGGTGCGACGGGGATTCGAACTCATTACGATTAATATGAATAACAAAAAAAAGAATTTCTTTCAAATTACGAACATTACAAAAATACGTTGTTTGTTATTGTATTGTATTGCAAGAATGTTTCTTTGTTCAATATCTCTCACAATGTGACGGTTTCTTTTGTATGGAAGTATTACTAGAATCCTTATCTTTATTTAGCTTTTGTCATTTTTTTTCGCGCATGCTCCAAAACCGTCTATCATTAGTCTAAGTATTATTAACGTAACATTCCCTCACCGTCTTATACTTGGCACTGCAAAAAAAAGGATGATATATATCCAGATTCTTTTGGGTAAGAACAGATTTTGTTTTTAAATATTCAGTTGTACCTTTTTGTTCGTTAGCTGGGACATACAATATAAGATCAAGTTACAAACTTATAAATACGTAAAACATACAGCTTTGTAATCTTTTATTCGTTTTACCAATCCAGATACTACCAGCAGTTAGCATTGAGGTGGTGTCTAAGTTTAACTTTCGAACGTTCTGCAATACAGCATATTTTATGTCATACCTAGTTTATCAGCTAACATTAAATCAACTTCAATATTTTATGCTACCAATGATTGGTAGGTTGTTTAAAGGCCCAAAGATTTTCTTGAGTTTTAAAAAATATTCATTTCAAAGTTTAATCTGTTTGTATGGTTGTTTGTAAGTTTAGCACAAAGCTTCCCAATGAGCTATCTGTGCTCTGCCAACCACGAGTATTGAAACTGTTTCCACCAGTGCGAGCCTGCAGAAATACCGCTTTTCCACTAGATGGCGCAGTGTAGTCATTTGAAAAGTATAGTAGAGGGTTTATAGCCGTATTTTGTATTTATGGCTATCTCTTGCTATTCCTAATTATGAACTAATGACCAACTTGCAGACAGTTAGTCAGCACTACCCTAATACTCACGACCATGCACATTAAAAGATTGGCTGTCGTTCTTATAAGGCGCCCAAGTCTTTTAACACAAACGTCGTTCATCCTAGTAATTAGATACCACCTGTATCCTTAAACTACTTCTGTATTGGAATATATTTTTGTCAAAAGTGAAATTGACAATAAAAATATAGAAGATAGCTATAGCATAAACAGTTTAAAATCATACATAAAACTTTTCATTTGTTGTTAAAGGCCAGATGCAACATTAGTTTATAGACGAAAGGAAATTAACAAGTGACTGTTAAATTCTTACTTATTGCTCTGTGAACTTAAAGAACCTGTGATACAAGAAATAAAACGCCTTCCATTTCATAAAATGGGTGGACTTTTCTCTACGTTTACCTAATGGTACAAAGAGTCCAACAAACAAACAAGAAAAAATTACAGTATTAGTATCAGAAGCGGGGTTGATTATTTTGGTGAAAATAAGATAGATATCAGACTGAACTTCAAGATGATGACATGTATTCGAAGTCAAATGATGAAACAGTGAAAAGATACGAGGATCAAAACAATCACACCCAAGTATAAAAGAATCGACGAAACTGACCTGGCAATTGCAGGAATCAAACCAACAATAGCTAATTACGAAAGAACTTCGACGATAATAAAAAAAAAAAAATCTGGAAACAGAACTGGCAACTACAAGGATCAAACCAACAATAATTAAGTACAAAATGATTTCAACGACAGTATAAAACAACTGGAAACTGAACTGACAAATGCAAAGACCAAACTAAACACACCTAAGTACAAAAGAACATCAACTACTGGATTAAGCATCTGGAAACAGAATTGGGGCAAATGAAAAAACAAATCAACCACATTTAAATACAAAACTTCAAGGGCAGGGTAAAACATACAGAAACTGAACAGGATACTACAAGGATCAAACCAACCACAACTGTGTCCGCATTTGCTTAAGAAATTCAATCTAAAACATAATTAATATAGGGAATACTAGAACGAATTTGGACTAAATCTGTTATCACTAATACAATACTACTTATAGCTGAATGACTTTCTTGGACTACACCAGCTTATGTAGTTCCAGAATTTAGCTGGCCTGCTCAACAACGTCACCAATTGAGAGACTACAATAAAAGCGTAAAAGGCTCAGCTTGAAACAGTTTTCAAACGGTATGGATAGAATTGTACAAACAAGCATTTCATCTTGGTACCCTTGTAAAAGGATCAGGCTAACAACATTAATAATATTTCAGCTGAAAGCTGCAACAACTACCAACTGGTGGCTGCCTTATCCATCAGGTTTAGACTGACACACCAGAAGGAAGTTTTCAAAACAAAGTTCAGAATCAGGTTAAGAAGAGAAAAGAGAAAAAGACCTCAAATGAACATGAGGAAGATATGAAAAGACTTGTTTAATGACTCGTCTGTATGCTTCACGTGAAATGATGGCTTCGCTCGCATGTGGTCAATTTACTGATGCCATAGTGGATGAGGACATACGAATTGATTAGTTTCAAGTAAAAAAGAGGTACATCTTTAAATGTAGCTATACAGTTCACGATAACAATTCATTTAAGTAAATTTGCATGTGAACAAGTTAAAACACTACCCATGAATTATAGCATTGTCAGGTCAACTAGTCTAGAAACATCAACAACCTCTCTGATGGACGTCTCGAAGTAATCAAAGGATTAATGAGATAACTGTTTACTCAGAACAGATTAATTAAACAAAGTACAAGATATTTTAATTGTAACTGCAGAAGAACATATTACTAGGAACTACTGACAAAATCCTTCACTTGCAGAATTGTTTCTTCAGATGTACAACACACAAGAGGAAGTGTTTCAGTTGTTAATTGAAAGGTCATACTTCTAGAACTTCAGAATAAGAAGGTTGTGTATCTGTTTTAGCGGGAATTAATTACCATGTCATAAACAACTAATATGGGAAGGCTGTGTTTCTGTCTTAGTGAGTATTACCTTGTGACGTATACCATAACTTTAGAATAGAAATGTTTTACCGATGTCTTAGCGAGAGTTCCCATGAAATAAACACCATAACTTTGATTTGTTTGTTTTTGAACTCTGCACAAAGCTACTCGAGGGCTATCTGTGCTAGCCGTCCCTAATTTAGCAGTGTAAGATTAGAGGGAAGGCAGCTAGTCATCACCACCCACCGCCAACTCTTGGACTACTCTTTTACCAACGAATAGTGGGATTGACCGTAACATTATAACGCCACCACGGCTGAAAGGATGAGCATGTTTGGTGCAACAGAGATTCAAGCCTGAGATTCTCAGAGTGCGAGTTAAGGACTCTCATCGCCTGGCCATGCCATATGATACACATAGTGTATTTAGAACAGAAAAATGTGTCCTTGTATAACTGCAATTACTAATAATATTTTAAAATATAAAATATTAACAAAATAATAAGTAGTTTGCCGAAATCTGGATCTGAATATTTTGCATTGTCCCGAGAATTTGTAATTAATTTTGAAGATTATTATTTCGTTTATTTCAGACTATTTTACATAAATATAATATTGTTATCAGTCTAGCATTTTGTACGACAAACAATTGGATCGTTTGTTTTCTTGCCGTTAGAGGGGGACACGGAAAATAACATTTACTGCGTATGCAATCTTAATAACATAAATAATAATTGAAAGAGGTAATATAAACAATAGAAATGTGTTAATTTCGATCGTGTAGTTAGCATAATAGTTAAAACAGATAATTCAAACAATTATAATTTATTAATTTTGATAAATTTCTATTAGGATCGTTCTATATATATATATATATATATATATATGCTATTAAAACATAATAAATATCAGTGGCGGACATCTAATGCGTTATTTCTTGTACTTGTGGTAATACGTTTCTTATATGAACAGACCAGAAGAAGTCCAGCGAGAAGGGATGCCAAGCTTCGGCCCCCAGTTTTTGAACAAGTAGTCTTGAGTCTATCAACAACACCTACCATAAAATTTCGGGATTTGGCTACGGCTCCTATTACACACCTAAAGCCCAGGTGTATATGTTTTTTTTTTTCTTGTTGTTGGTGTTTTGTGCAAACCCAAAACTCCTGACTAATATTCTGGACTTGGCTACGCTCGACCCGTGAATAGCCTCTGTGGGTGAGTTAACACATGAAAATTTGCTTGTATTCGACTCGATGTCAAGGTTACGACTGTAAATACTTTTGAAAAGTAAAAGCACAGTGCTGACAGTATTTATTTCTGCATGAATTTATTTTTGATATGTTTAATTATTTTCAATTTACTCCTGGAAAATTAAGTATTTCTTTGAATTTACTTATTTATTATACACAACTTTTATCTAAGTAACACTTTCGTCATAGGAAACCAGCATAATACGCATTTTGATGCAAGATATTCAAGTCCAAATTAATTTTCTATCTCCTTGTGCCACTATCAACAACCCCTCCCCCTCCAAGTCAGGCAGACATTTCTAAACATGTTATCACATCGCATCAGTTACTCAAGGTGACGCATGCGTGCAAGCTGTAATTAATTATAGTTTGTTTCCGTCTTCAACTTCAAGAATTCAAGAACGAAAAAAAGTTTTATTAGAAAGACAGCATTGTGAAAGTTACGCAAACTAACGTGACCTCAATTCTAAAGAATTTTCTACCAAACCAATTATCTATTGTATGTTGTGAAAGGCCTAAAATATCAAAATAGTTTATGAATTTTAGAAATATATCAAGATTGTGTGTCTCCCTGATGATAATATTAGAGTCGCGTTTCCCGATTATATTGTTAGGGTAATATCAAGATTAAATGTCTTCCCTATTATACTATTAGAGACCTGGTAGAATTGTATGTCTCCTTGATGGCGGTATTAGAATAATATTGGTATTACTTTTCCCTAATGATACGATTAGAGTAATATTGGTATTACTTTTCCCTAATGATACGATTAGAGTAATATAAGGATTCCATGTTTCTTTAATGATACTATTAGAGTAATATTGGGATTACATGTTTCCCTAATGATACTATTAGAGTAATATTGGGATTACATGTTTCCCTAATGATACTATTAGAGTAATATAAGGATTCCATGTTTCCTTAATGATACTATTAGAGTAATATTGGGATTACATGTTTCCCTAATGATACTATTAGAGTAATATTGGGATTACATGTTTCCCTAATGATACTATTAGAGTAATATTGGGATTACATGTTTCCCTAATGATACTATTAGAGTAATATTGGGATTACATGTTTCCCTAATGATACTATTAGAATAATATTGGGATTACCTGTCTCCATTATGAAATTTTTTGAGTCATGTCGAGATTATATGTTTCCATGACGACAGTATTAGGATCATGTTGAAATTGTATGTCTCCTTGATGATAGCATTATAATGATATTCAGATTGATATACTAGTAGAATCGTTTTGCGGTTGCCTATCTTCTTGATACCATTGTTCCCGAGTAATGAATTAAGTTCACTTCCACTGTGTTTTGTGTGTAATCCCTATAACATTATCAGCGAGGTGACTTTGCACTTGTGATTATGTCAGGATTTTATTGCTAACCGAAGTTTTACTTTAACTCATTGCTTCAGATCTTCCAAACAAATCACTTTCGAAACGGTCGTTGGTTAACAGTTTCAAGTGAATAATTCACCTGAACTGACACTACTTCAATATTAATATGCAGCAGTATTAAATTTGTTTTCATTAATTAAAATATCCAAAGATTAGGTTGTGGTTATTAATCGTGACGGATATTATATATCCTATTATTAAAATAATTCGTTCTGATCTTAACGATTGAGAACGGTATCTTTTTGATCGAAGGGTAGTATTGAAAACTGGTGTTATGTAACACATTTCACCCAGGAAACAATTCCTGTACAAAAAAACAACAACAAAGGTGGTCGAGTAGTCGACGTACAGAACGTGATTTGAGCATTCATGGTTCACAACTCGTTTCAAGAAAAGAAATCACACTCGAGGGGTGACAGCCAAATGCCACTGTTTGATTGTAATTGCCCAAGACTTAACTAGATGTCTCTACTCTGGTGTGTCAATTTAAAACTAAGAACAGATAGTTCTTTTTTAGCCTTGCGCGAATATCTGAAATAAACTTACGGTATTGTCCCCCAGTGACACAGCGATATGTTTCCGGACTGTGACGAATTTATCGTTTCAGTTTGACGCATGTGACGTATATTGTTGGATGTGTATTGCGCAAGTTACACCCGTTCTCCAAATTTGTAGAAGATTCCCGAGAGCAAGAATAAACAATATGTTGTTCACATGTCTTCGAACATTTTTGAATGTTCGAGAATCTCCTGTGATTATATAAAAGAAAGTTATCACAAAACGCCGGGAGACAGAATACAGAAACATGTATTAGTTTGTTACAGTCAGTATCCTATAAACCGGGGAAGCTATAATTATCATTAATGCCTATTAATCGGAAAACTACAGAATTGGAAGAGGAATGTTTATAGATTTTGAACATTACAGCCTTTTTAACTTCAACAAATTAGCTTCTGACGTTAGTATTTTTACAGGAAAAATAAGATTATAAACCGCATTAGTCCAAACAAGAATACAGCTAGCTATCATCCCCGCCAACTAAGTGTATCTGTGTATCGACATAAAAGTAATTTGTGCCTCGTGAACCTGGGCCGTTGATTAAATATTCAGTTGCAGACCATATAAAAGACTGAATATTGTTTGTAAGTTTGTAAAATTCTTGTAAAATAAACTAATATTTTAGTAAATATTCGTAACAACAGTTATTATAAACTGTATTATTATTTGTATGTTAAAATATATTTGTGTTAAGAAAGAAATTTGTGTGTATCAATCTTGTTGGTAAATATCATAAAGTTGATACACATTAATATTTAATTAACTTCTAAAGTAAAGTTAAAATTTTCGTCTATTTGAAATCATAATACGTAACATAATAAATCGGAGACTCGTCCGAAATAAATTATGATACGTAACAGGACTCACACCGCTATAAACCGGGCTTCGGTACCCGTGGAGGGCAAAACCCAGATAGCCCATTGTGTAGCTTTGTGCTTAATTACAAACAAGCCTATGGTATTAAATAAATTTACTGATAACTAAAGCTGATTTTGTTTTTGTTTTTTTGCATTGTAAATGCTATTTGTTTTGATTTATCTAAAGCCATATCTCATAAGCTGTCGTTCTTTGTAGAGTGCACGTGTTTGAAAGATTTAATTAAAACGCAAGATCACACTGTTTGCACAATCACTTGTCTAGATATAACTCCATATCTTACCATATCTTTAGAAGATAAGCTGTCTTTTTTTTTATTTGCTCTAATTCTTTCCCCAATAAAGCAAAGGTTTTCAAAGGACGATGTTATGTGTAATAACTAGGCTTATCGAATTGAGGAATCGCGAAATATATGAAGTAAACTTTCAGAAAACGGAAACTGCCAAACATATACATTTATTTATACAATTCATAGAAATGGTTCTGTCCATACATGAACCAGGTATTTATACAATTCATAGAAATGGTTCTGTCCATACATGAACCAGGTATTTATATAATTTATAAGGATTGTTCTGTCCATACATGAACCAGGTATTTATATAATTTATAAGGATTGTTCTGTCTGTACATGTACCAGGTATTTATATAATTTATAAGGATTGTTCTGTCGGTACATGTACCAGGTATTTATATAATTTATAAGGATTGTTCTGTCCGTACATGTACCAGGTATTTATAAATTTATAAGGATTGTTCTGTCCGTACATGTACCAGGTATTTATATAATTTATAAGGATTGTTATGTCTGTACATGTACCAGGTATTTATATAATTTATAAGGATTGTTCTGTCTGTACATATACCAGGTATTTATATAATTTATAAGGATTGTTCTGTCGGTACATGTACCAGGTATTTATATAATTTATAAGGATTGTTCTGTCGGTACATGTACCAGGTATTTATATAATTTATAAGGATTGTAATGTCCGTACGTGTTACAATCGTGGACGATTTTCGTAGTTTATAGAAGACGAGTAATTATTGGAAACAATAATTAAAATGGAACTTTACGAGAGGTTATAGATCAGTTCATTGCTTAGAGATTAAGGCTTATCTGTAGAACTATATCTCTTGCTTTAGTGGGGGCCAGGTAGACTCGACGCTTCAAGAATTACTAGAGTATAATAATGCTTTACAGTGTACAACAGTACTACAGCTCGGGAACGTTTCGCTCTTAACAGTTCATCTTGCCTGACGTGAGAGCAGGTTTAGTGGCGCCGACAGGTGGATGATGACGCCGATACATGGAGTATTTTCATCAAGAGAGAATGGCTAGATGAGTGAACGCCATATTTCTTACGCTCCACCTTTCTAAATAACCGCTAGAGGTGTGTGGAAACAATGCAGAGATTTGTTAACAGGACCAGTTTTGTTTTGTTCTTTTCGTCTCCGGGACTGTTCAATATTTATGAAAAAAACAACTTCAGACAAGGTCTCCTAGTGTCTTACGAAGCGAAACATTAATACGTAGCGTGTTATGAATATATTTGTAGAAGTGGGTGGTGACTTCTAACTCACGAGTAGGAAGTGAAATGATGTAATAACTTTTGGAATTATTCATAAGATGTTGGTTTGGGATTTTTTTTTTTTTTTTCAGAAGAGGTAGTTAGTAAAACTTAACTTATCACCAGTGAACAATAATCTATTAACTGTTAGCGGTGGGTGAGAAATAGAACCAGAACCATTATTTGTAAGTAATGGGTGAGAAATAGAATTATTACTTTTCAGTAGTGGATGACAAATAGAACTATTATTTGCCAGTTGTGGATAAGAAGTAGAACCATTATTTGTTAGTAGTGCGTGAAGAATAGAACCATTATTTGTAAGTAATGAATGAGAATAGAACAATTATTTGTAAGTAATGAATGAGAATAGAACCATTATTTGTAAGTAATGAATGAGAATAGAACCATTATTTGCCACTAGTGGGTGAGGAATAGAACCATTATTTGTAAGTAATGAATGAGAATAGAACCATTTTTTGTAAGTAATGGGTGAGCAGAAACCTATTATTTGTCAGCAATGTGGATGAAAAGTAGAACCATCATTTCTTAGTAGTGGGTGGAAATAGAACCAATAGTTATAGGTAGTGGGTGATAAATAGGTTTTATTTGTCAACAGTGGGTAATAAGCAGTAGGTGAGCAGTAAATGTTTATTTAAATTAGGAATAATTTATTATTTGTGAATTGTTAGTGGATAATAAAATCAAAATTTGTAAGTAATAGGTGAAGCGTATAAGCGTTTTTATGAATAGTAAGTGAGAAATTGAATCATCAGTTGTAAGTAGCGGAAAGTTGTGGACTGTTGTTTGTCAGTAGTGGTAGAGAAGTAGCACATTACTTGCCAGCATTAGCTCAGAAGCAGAACCACTACCTGCTGACATGATGGTAGTTGAAACTCGATGATTCACATGTTGTAATCCATGAGGACAAATATAACTAGTCATCAAATGAAGATTTTGAGAATATACGAAAATAATTATTTCGTTTGGAGTGATTGCGAAACGTTTAATGAAGGATTACTTGGTTTGAAATGGGATACTAAATGAATGGTTACTTACTTTGGTACAGGTGTCTCGGGGTGACGGTGATATATCAAATTAAGAATTATTTGAGTTGGTATAGGTATCTTGGGGTGACAGTGTTATAATCATTTAAGATTAGTTGGTTCGGTGTGGGTATCTTGGGGTGATAGTGATATAATAAATTAATATTATGTGGTTTGGTATTAAATGGAAATAAGAACTATTTGATTGTAGTTTTTTTTCTTAGGGTTTGGAACCAAATGTTTGGTGAAGATAGTTTTTCTCGGCATTCATTACTGACTTGAGGCAACAAAGATTTAATGTTGTTTTTTCCACCTATGCACGGGCTTTTACTGTTGTTGTTATTACATTTTACACGTATATAGTTCTAAAGGTGTTTAATTTAGAGAAACTTTTTTTATACTCCATGAAGAAATAAAAATATTTTAATTTTCGCTAGATAATCGGATATCTGAGATTTCACGTTGACCCTTCTCTCTCGTTTGCCAACATAACAACAACAAACAAACAAAAACAGAAACCAACAAAAAAAACTCTTGAGTGAGATTTTGACACGAGATAAAATAGTAGTTTAGAACCACATTCAAGACGCTTAATTAGCTCACTGGAAATAAACGTAACGCTTGAAAAAATATCAAAGAACATGTGAATATACAGATTCCAGAATAAATTAGGTTAAAAACCGTTGCCTAACAACAAATATCTTACCTACAACAAATGCATAGTTACTATTCCAGTGATGAATTATATGCGGTATTTTAAGAGATTTATTTGAGAAACAACTGTAACATGCATGTATGTTTCTACAGGATAACGAGTGACTTCTTTGTGTATATACAGTGCAGAGGAAACAGTGAATTGTTTGTATCTGTGCTGTACAGAGTAAAGAGTGTATCGTTTCTGTTTATGTTGTGCAGAGTAAAGTGTAAATTGTTTGTACCTTTACTGTGAAGAGTAAAGAGTGAATTGTTTCTGTTTACGTTGTGCAGAGTAAAGTGTGAATTGCTTGTACCTCAAGTGTGAAACATAAAGAGTGAATTGTTTGTATCTATGCTGTACAGAGTAAAGAATAACTTATGTTCACACTGAACAAGGTAGAGAGTGACTTGTGTCCGTATTCTGCAGGGTTAAGAGGGACTTGTGTCTGTACTCTGCAGGGTTAAGAGGGACTTGTGTCCGTCCTCTGCAGGGTAAAGAGTGACTTGTGTCTGTACTCTGCAGGGTTAAGAGCGACTTGTGTCTGTACTCTGCAGGGTAAAGAGGGACTTGTGTCCGTACTATGCAGGGTAAAGAGGGACTTGTGTCCGTACTCTGCAGGGTAAAGAGGGACTTGTGTCCGTACTCTGCAGGGTTAAGAGGGACTTGTGTCCGTACTCTGCAGGGTAAAGAGGGACTTGTGTCCGTACTCTGCAGGGTAAAGAGGGACTTGTGTCCGTACTCTGCAGGGTAAAGAGGGACTTGTGTCCGTACTCTGCAGGGTTAAGAGGGACTTGTGTCCGTACTATGCAAGGTAAAGAGGGACTTGTGTCCGTACTCTGCAGAATAAAGAGGGACTTGTGTCCGTACTCTGCAGGGTAAAGATGGACTTGTGTCTGTACTCTGCAGGGTTAAGAGGGACTTGTGTTCGTCCTCTGCAGGGTAAAGAGGGACTTGTGTCTGTACTCTGCAGGGTTAAGAGGGACTTGTGTCTGTACTCTGCAGGGTTAAGAGGGACTTGTGTCCGTACTCTGCAGGGTAAAGATGGACTTGTGTCTGTACTCTGCAGGGTTAAGAGGGACTTGTGTCCGTACTCTGCAGGGTAAAGATGGACTTGTGTCTGTACTCTGCAGGGTTAAGAGGGACTTGTGTCCGTACTCTGCAGGGTAAAGAGGGACTTGTGTCCGTACTATGCAAGGTGAAGAGTGAGTTGTATCTGTAATCTGCAGGCTAAAGAGTGTATTGTCTGTTTTGTTCTCCTTTTTATGGCACTGTATGGTATAGGTTGACTTGCTAGTGTCTTTACTAGTTTAGATATTATCTTGTCTGTTTTCTTATTCTTCTAGGTATTTTTTTTAGTTATTTGTGTATTTACTCTGCACAGTGTAGGTTTAATTGTATCCTTTTTCTATTGTGTTAAACAATGTATTGTCTGTTTCCTTATTCTTCTTAATATTGTTTGAGTTATCTGTGTGTTTACAATGCATGGTATAGCTTGATTTGTTTCTGACGCATATGAATTAATTGTGTATTAAAGTCCGTTTACATGGGCCCCCCACTGGTACAGCGGTATGTCTCCGGATTTACAACACTAAAATCAGGGGTTCGATTCCCCTCGGTGGGCTGAGCAGATAGCCCAATGTGGCTTTACTATAAGAAAAAAACTGTTCACATGAACTATTTTATACCACACTAACATTTTGTTGAGGTTCGAGGCGTAATGCTGTTGGACACGGTCCGTGGAAAATCCTGTTATTCTGTTACAGGAGCCAGACAAAACGTTGTGATTGCTCAATCTGGTCATTAGTTTTAACCTTGTGAAAACTATACCTGTGACTTGGTTGTTTAGCCCACGTCTCATAAATTGTGTTCCGTTTATAAGTTTATTTTCCAATTTCCTGTATATAACATACTCTAAAGCGTTGATCGCATGTAAATCGAAACTAAAACCTAATCCGTAACGTACAAGAAAACTCTCGCGGACTATTCCAGAAAATGCAAGCATTATTATGCCTACTTGTTTCAGGTACGGCCAAAGTCAACCACTTTCCGCATCATGAACGACTGCTTGATGACTGACTATATTATGGTGAAAGCCTAAAGCGCTTGATCACGTTGCACGTGCAGTATCCACGAGGAATTGGCAACTGTTTCCATAGAAACTGTTGTTATAGATGGCTCAAGTGCGACTCTTTCATTGTATGAAATCTGAGTCTTTTCATTGGAAAGAGTTGGAGGCGGGTAATGACTGTGCCTGTGGACTTCCGAGTTCCCACGGATAGCGACAGAAGAAGCCGCCATTACTGATATCTAAAACCAAGATTGTAGCGTAGCATTGAAGTCTTAATCAGTTCTCGGACAAAACCTGAGAGGGATTGTTAGTGGTAAAATAGCTTTCATGGTTTAGAATTAGTTATCTAAAACTCTATGTTAGTTTGACTTCGAAAAATCATCTTCACAACTCATTACACAATGGCTTTGGAGTGCATTTTAAAGTTTTATAGCATAGTCACTATGGAGAAACTACTACATTAGGATTAATAATCAAAACGATATTCTCCAACGATTTTAGAATGTTGTCACAGAAGTTTTATGTATTATTTTTGTTTGTCACGTTGTTTTGGTTAGTAAATAGCGTTCCAGACTCCGGATCGCTGGGCCCAAGGTTCGAGTATCGATATAACGCTCAACATTCTTCACTTTAGAAGCTTTACAAACACTATAGTCTATCCCGTTATCTAGCTGATAGTAACCGCGTGACTGGTGGGGCAGTTGATAATCTGTCATTCATATAATGACCAGCAGTTAAAAATTAGGTTGTAAACTAACAATCATACATGGCGTAATTAGAACTAACAGTATTTTATTCAGGTGTGTTAACTGTATAATTTGTTGTAAACGAGCTCATTAGAAATCAAAACATCGTTTAATTTTCACTTCCACTATCGGCAGAGTATAGGTTATGAATTTGGCAAATGGTTAAATCCGCAAGAATGTTTTACACACCACACAAACACTGTGAAAGCCACAAGATCATTCTTGATGAAACCAAATCAGACACTATCATAAGCACAGGATTATTGTTGGTGAAACCAGATGACACAGATCAAGTGCTACCATAATTATAGGACCGTTACTGATGAAAACAGATTAAACAGATCAAATTCTATCATTGTTGGTGAAACCAGATAATACAGATCAAATACTATCATAACCACAGAACAATTACTGATGAAACCAGATGATACAGATCAAATAGCATCATAACCAGATAACAATTACTAATGAAACCAGATGATACAGATCAAATAGTATCATAACCACAGAATAATTACTGATGAAACCAGAAGACACAGAACAATTACTGATGAAACCAGAAGACACAGATAAAATACTAATATAACCACAACTATTACTGATGAAACCAGAAGACACAGATAAAATACTAATATAACCACAACTATTACTGATGAAACCAGACGACACAGATCAAACAGTTTCATAACCACAGGACGATCACTGATGAAACTAGCTGATATAAATAAAACATTTTGATAACCACAGGACCGTTACAGGTGAAATCAAGTCAAACGCTAACATTATTGATTAAACTAAATTAAATAGTAACATTACTACAGGATGGTTTATAGTGAAAACATGTACAGATGGATGTCGAATTAGTAAGCCTAATTTCTACGAGAGACATATTAAATCTTTAAATTTCACTACTTATAAGAATTATCATTAAAGGTGTGACATCCACCCAGTCGTTTAATATATATAACCATCGGAAGTCCTTACTGATGATGCTAACTGAAGGACTTTGCTCGTTATTGTTAATGAATAAAACAATCGTATATATATTTGGCGCGTTATGTACCCAATAAATACTGGTTTCTAAAATGCTTTTGTTTGGAATTAAAGTAAATGAAAATCTCCCCAAAACTATAGTTAGCCTGACTTAATTCGACTGAATTAGTAGTTGCAATCAGGTACCAGGTAGAAGGTTGTAAATATAATAAAGTAACTTCAACCAAAGTTACTCCTTTACTAGGCTATTATGTAACAACTTGATACCGCTAGGGACCAGTCATAGTGGTTAGCGTGCTCGAACTGTAAGCTAGAAAATTCATGGTTCAAGTATCATTGCCGTAAAATCTCACTCCACACTTTGTATTTGTGTAATTTATCTCATTCTAGTTCAAAATTAGGGATGGCTTTGTGTTAATTACCCTGATGCAACTCAGTGCAAACCTTCTGAAGCAATATGATGAAATATTGTAACGTTCTTCAATTTATAAACAACATGGCACATGATGACACACTTCATCAGTTATCGCGTGAGCCACTAAAACCATGATGACAAACTTTATCAAAAACTTGTTTGTTTGACGGAGGGAAAGTGTGTAAATGTGTCAAGACCTTATCATTTTCTGCTCATGTGAACTTTTCTGCACATGTATATATATTTCTACGCTTGACTTGGATTGTAAATAGGACGGTAATTTTCTGAACAATTCTTGCTCTGCTGCCAACCGTAACAATTAGAAAAACAAAACAAAAACAGAAAGAGAGAATAGTAGTCAGTGTTGTGACAGCGAATAATAGGAGAGATATAATGATGACTAGGCGAAACCACTGTTCCATAAAAAGCCTTTCACACCAATTCAAACCTTTGTCCTCTTTGGATCCAGAGAACTGATTTCTATTTCATGGAACATTAAACCCATTCCATTATCCAGTTTTCTAGTGTTTCAGACTAAGACAGTGAAAATTGTAAACCTATACAATGTCATTCTTCCTTTTTCTTCTTTTAGCTAGCTGATTCATATCCGTTTACCGGCTGTCTTCAAGTTTTTGGATAAGATTGTTTCCGTCTCTTGTGTCCATGAACACAATACCTCTGTTCCACACTTGTGTACCCTTTGCACCTGTATTTATTGGCTGGTATCTGGAAGCTACCAAGGCACGTACTAGAACTTCGATACCGTAACTTCAAGTCGTAACCAAGCAACAGGGGCTGCAATTATAGTAGCCAGTGTAAATGAATAAAGAAAATACATATATCTAAACTAATTAAATATTAGATTAAATGTAACCTACCCATGACCTTCAATGTTCATCTCGTTAAAAGTGTTAACAAATCAGCTTGTTTAATGTGTAATTAGTCCGTTCTCATGCAGAATGTTAACAAATCACTTCGTTTAATGTGTAAACTAATCTGTTCGCGTAGAGTTTTAACGAGTCAGATGGTTTAGTGTGTAACTAACCAGTCCTTTCAGAATGTTAACAAATGAGCTGATTTGGTATGTAAGTAATCCACTCCTTCAGAGTGTTAACAAACTGGTTGGTTTAGTGTGTAAGTAAGTAATTTTATATTATGAAATAATTTTTGTCTGTTAATCTTACTATAGGTCTATAAGCGAAATGTTGAAATCATAGAGTTAATTTAAAAATAAATATGAAAATATTGAGATGACATATGAGTTATATACTCGATATATATTTTTTTCTCCTATAGTTTTCTACTTTAGTTCAGATTATTTTCCTTCTCACTTTGTTTTATTAGTTCATAATTACAAATATATCCTATGTAAAAGCTTGTTAGCAACATTCCTATTGAAAATGGTCATATCTTCAAGAAGATTCCTGGCGCGTGAGTGTTTTCTCACCAATATCTAAGTCCACGTGTATTTGAGCCGTTTTCTGTGACTTTACTAATCAGTGTCTTAGTGTTGACTTTGTTGGTTTTTTTTTAGCTTACTCCTATTCCTCGCCATCACACCTGGGCCGGTATTCTTTAACACTCTTTATTTCTGGCGACTAACTTCACGGTTTTGCATCATGAATAAAGTAACTCAAGCGAGAAGTTACAACAAAACACCAAGTCAGTGGCTCCTGGTGGGGAGAAATCTCACGCTCTTCTTGTACTTCCATCACTATACCAGCTGCACGTTCTTCTTTCTGTCAATATAATTATAACATGTGCTGTCATACACTGAATACAGTAACTTAATCACCTGAAATTAACATGTTATTCATTGTACCGTAAAAGTGGCTTTATTAATATAGTAGACCTGTACGATCGACCATTGCACCAAGGCTTATCTTAACTAATAAAATACCCCTGGTGGGGGTGAACAATATAACTTTAGGAAGGACGTAGAAACATGGGCAAAAGCAATAAAAAAAAAGAGAAGACATTAAACTTAAGCAGAAGTCGGTTTGATCCTCTGTTTTCTACTTTAACCCTTAATTTTTAGATTTGCTTTTTTTTTACTGATCTGTGTATATCTATCGTTAGACCTAGTCGCGAATGTTGTCTTGTGTATGACTGAAAATGTTGGACTTTTACTGTTTGTTGTTTGTTTGTTTTTGGAATTTCGCACAAAGCTACTCGAAGGCTATCTGTGCTAGCCGTCCCTAATTTAGCAGTGTAAAACTAGAGGGAAGGCAGCTGGTCATCACCATCCACCGCCAACTCTTGGGTTACTCTTTTATCAACGAAAAGTGGGATTAACCGTCACATTATAACGTCCCCACGGCTGGGAGGGCGAGCATGTTTGGCGCGACGCGGGCGCGAACCCGCGACCCTCGGATTACAAGTCGCACGCCTTAACGCGCATGGCCATGCCGGGCCTGGACTTTTACTATGACGTAAATTATATTAGAATGTAGTTGATCCGGGCTTTTACTGTCACGTAAATGATACAATAACTTACATGATTCGGTGTCATATTTTACTGTGGCATGAATAATACTAAAACTTAGTTGATACAGGCTTTTATTTTACTGTAAGATAAATAAGGGCTCAGTTGACTATGTCTTGTTATTTACTGAACTGTACATGTATGACATTTATGTGCTATGTTAACCTGTGACTGAGTTAGTTGTATCTCCTACCGGTTGACGTGTTAACTGAAGCATATGACAGTAAAAATAAAATACCGTCTTATTTTAAAAACTGCCAAGAGAATAATTTCAGCTCTCTATCTTTCTGTCTTTTTCTTTTGAGAAATTATTAATTTAACTGATAGTAAAAATTAATGTTGTTTCGGTACTAATTGAACTTGTTGCCGTAAATTATCAAACACTCATTGACGATTAAGATATATCTTGCATATCATTACCTTGTGGCGTCATGACTCCAAAGCGTACCCAACAATCTTCCACTCAATAAACACATAATGGTCCTATTATGTTAACAAATACAACTTCTATTTTGAAGGATACTAGCAAGAGATCGTAAAATTCCTCTCTGCTCTGGTTTACAGTTTGAAGTCAATAAAACCGCCATGTCTCTCTCACAGCATACTAGATGTTGCCCAAACCACAGCACAAGTTAAGTTGTTAAGTAGGTTACTAGCCGTGACCACGTGACTGACGACTCTGTCAATTAGTACAAAAAAGAAAAACTGTATATTTTTTTACTGTACGTACGTAAGTAATATTATGACTTGTTCCTTACTGCGTTATACGTGAGTGATATTATAACTTGTTCCTTACTGCGTTATACGTGAGTGATATTATAACTTGTTCCTTACTGCGTTATACGTAAGTGATATTATAACTTGTTCCTTACTGTGTTATACGTAAGTGATATTATGACTTGTTCCTTACTGCGTTATACGTATGTTATATTTGAATGTGATATGAATCCTTGATTTTGTTGGTTTCGTCTCCACTAAAATTCATGGTTCTGTGCGTCCTCTTCTCTTAACATAGTGTTTATTTCACCTCGTTGCTACAAGATGTTTTCTACAAATTTTGTTTCCTCTTCCCGCCACAAAATGTCTCTTTTTAACTTTGTTACTAGAAGTGGTTTCTTCTCCCGTCTACAAAATGTCTCTTTTACCTCGTTAATACCAATTACCGTTTCCTCTCCCCACTACTAAGTGTCTTTTGACATTTTGTTATAAGTTGTTTTCTCTCCCCTGTACATGATCCCTCTTTTACCTTCAGGAAACACAAGTTGTTGTTTTTCCTTCCCCCTCTACACAGTGTTTTTCTAATTGTTTGATAACTCAAACTGGTTCCTCTTCTCGCTACATAGTATCTCTTTTTACCTCGTTGGGGTTTGTTTTACCTTATAGCTACAAGTTGTTTCCTCTCCCCTTTATATAGTGTATTTTTTATCTCGTTTCGACAAGTTGTGTATCTCCTCTCCACAAAGTGTCTTTTACCTCTTTGCTACAAATTCTGACCTCTCCCCTCTCCATAGTGTGTCTTTAACGTTGTTGCTACAGGTTGTTTCCTCTACCACGTACATGGTGTCTGTTTCTCCTCATGGCTACAAACTGTTTCCTCTTCCCTCTACGTAATGTCTCTTTTGCTTCGTAGATATAAAATATTTCTTGCTCTTTCCTGTGTATAATGTATGTTTTATCCAGTTGATATAGAAGTTGTTTCCTATCTCGTCTACACAATGTCTGTTTTACCTCATTGCTACAAGTTGGTTCCTCACCCCTATACATAGTATCTCTTTTACCTCGATTATACACGTTTTTCCCTCAACTCTCTGTTTTACCAAGTTGTTTCTTCTCCATTCTACAAAGTCTCTGTTTTACCTCGTTGCTGCATTTGTTTCTCTCCTCTCTTTACCTCCTTTATACAAGTTGTTTATTTCTTCTCTGTATAGCGTCTGTTCCTCATCTTGATTACTTGTTTCTGCTTTTGTGTACAAGAAATTCTGACAAAGTTAGTAGTCTTCAAAATAGCAGACGATAACATTTGTATGACACACACATACTTTGATGTGCCATATTTTGTGTTAAGGACTAGTTGAATGTACGACATTCTCAGTCTTTCTAAATACGTAATTATGTAATTTACTTATTAACTTATTGTTTGTCTGCTTTAACGCAAAACTATCTACGCTTTGTCCATAATGGGAAATCAAACCTCAAAGTTTAGCGTTGTAAGTCGATAAACTTACTGCTAACTCTCTGGAGTGAAATATCAATTGATCATATAATAATGTGAATCTTTATGATATTACAAATTTTGTGTCAAAGGTTTTTTTCTGATCTAGTGATTATTGGTTTTATTTTTCACTTCTTTTTCTTAATTTTGGAATTACTGGTATGTCTAGATACTGGCTTTATAGAGTTTGTATACAACATACTGCGTGTATAACCATTATTTTTGTCTGTTACAGAACCCCCCCATATGAATAACACACTAAAGAAAAAATTCTTGAAGGGATCATGTCATCAACTGTTCAGTTAATCCCGCTAATCCTGGGATCCCTGTCTGTATCAGATACTTCTTCTGCACGAATCGCCAATGTACTGAGACACGATGGGAAGGGCGATGACGTATTGTACATTTTTGTGAACGGTAAACAACTTTAACGTCACACAATAAGAAGACATTACTATTTGTTACGAAACAAGACAGCGTTGTGTATCAAAAAGTTTCAGTATCAATATAGTTTAGTTTTACTTCTGGTAAATTCCGTGAGAGAGCCGCAAATAAACAAAAATGAAAATATGTTTATCTCATATCATGTGACCTGGTGCGGAACTCCGGATGGTTCAACATTTGGCTTGAGAACACATGCCAGTAAAATTAGGGCTCGATCCACGAGGTTATCATAGTACAGTTCAGACTACCCATTGGGCAACTTTGTACTTAATCAAAATTTGTTTCGTATCTACTTGTGTTAACAATATTTGACCTTTCCCCCATTCAACCCCCATAAAACAACAACAACAAAATAAAACAGGATATACTGTGTATGGATATTGGACATACACACGAGGAACGACATAACGTATGATCAAGAATAACTAAACAGCGCACTCAATCCTATGACATCAAACAATTCATTAAAAAAAAAAACAGAAGATCTGAGATGATTTTTCCGGTGGAGTAAACCAACAAAGAAGACATAAGAAATTAGTCACGTGATCACGGCAGCTGTCCATTTTAAACTGTTAGCAGAAGCAAAAACTTTCAGGTGTCCAAGAAGTATGACCACGTGGTTCTGCTTTAGATGGCTTAATAGTTGTCCACATTGGGTACAAGCTTGTTAGAGCCTTGCATTCGTTTCTCATTCTTTCTTGAGGACAACACCTGGCAGAATCGAAGAGCTTTGTTCCGTAGCTCACGTGCCTCTATGAGTAATTATATACAAGGAGATCTTGTGACCACTCCAAGGGTGATGTCATGGAGAGATCAGATGTTATATTGGAACATATATTACATATGCAGAATCTCTCATCGGTCACATATTTAAACCTAGCTTTGCAAAAGTAAAACCAGACAGACAAGGTTGATCGCTTTAATTTTTATTCATCTATTCCAAATTTACGATAAACAAGAAGGCCTATAAAATATTTATTGGCACTGATGCAAATAAAAAAATAATTAACTTTTATTGGGCCAAAGCTATACTGGTCGTTAAGAAAGGATAAAACAATTTTGTTCACTCATGTAACTACACTGTTATATATTAACAACTTTAACAATCCATCACAACTTGTTCGGTTTGGTAATCCACAGCTCCCTGAATTTGGTAACCCATCACTCCCTGGTTCTACTACCTACATTCTCGTAATCTGTTGATGTAATTTTATGCAGCGGTAGCTACGTACATGAGAGGTCGTAATAAGGCTACAGAGTAGTTAGTGGCTTTGAGCTCGAGACATTCATTCAAAAGCATTTAATGTCTATGCGATGAGCTTTTAAAACGTTATTAGCTTTCAATTGTGTGTATGGGTCTTATAAAAATGTCACAGCTGTCAACTAAAAGACTTTGGTCGTGATTAAGTACATTAATAAAAAGGGTCTGACATCCCGAGTCCAAAACTAATTAAACCTCAAATCTGAAAAGAGGTGATAAAGCCACGACTTTCAAGTTTGTACTTGAAACAAACAAACAACTCAGAGTCGTTGCAAAAGCCCAGCTAAAACTTGTGGCCAGTTGATAAAGTTAGTTAACGGGATTAGTTTGTGAACTTTCTAAATGTGGTCAGTTGATAAATGTAGTTAATGTGATTAGTTTGTGAACTTTCTAAATGTGGTCAGTTGATAAATGTAGTTAATGTGATTAGTTTGTGAACTTTCTAAATGTGGTCAGTTGATAAAGTTTTATTACTCAACCCCGTCGATAGCACTGAGGAAAACCAAAAAAAATAATTATATTTTGTTGTGAACAATTACTTAATAGTTTTTACTTCGATATGAGAGGTTTATATTTTATACGTATATCGTTTAACAGCGGCATTTTTACACATGAACAAAGTTATCGGTGTACGTGAAATGTTACTATTTATGATAAACAATGTGACGTCACCAAGCATAACTCGTGTATAAATAAATTCCAAAGATTAGGCGCTCTCAGAAGACTATTATAGATGGGTGAAAACTTACCTAAACTTAAATCACTGTAATAGAACTACAAACATTAGCTGAATAACTTTAAAGCATTGTGATTACAATAAACACATACAAACCAAGCTTCTGTAGCATCGATAAATGCAAACATATATATTTCCTTTTGTTTAATAATGGACTCATCTTTAAAGTAGAAGTTATGAGTATATGAATTTTTATTTTGTTCCCTTTTCCTCTAGTGTATAAGCTATATATATATATATCTGTGATTTTATATTTGGCCCCTCATTTCAAATAAACTAACGGAAGACGATGACGGAGTGCGAGAGTGTAGGTAATTATATAATCTAGAGACTCAACAACACGTAACCGTTGTTCCCTTTATGTGTAGGGCCTTTCATCAAAAGGTTTCCCTCGCTGGTTAACTGTCTTCTACATACCGGCGAGCTGCTTGGCCGATTCTCAAGGAACACCTGCTTTTCTAAGGCTAGTCCTTTCTTTTACCTGGCCGACGGTTCCACACGTGCGACGCGTTCTCGCACGGGTAGATTCGCGTTATTCACCTTTGCCACCATCTGGCAAGGAAACGTACTCTCGATAATGCACGTAGAATTGTAGTGCTACGAGTCTCGTTTTTATGTCGTATTCATAACTCTCAAAATGAACTATTAATGATTCTTGGAGATGTTTCCCGTATAAAAAGGTCACGGCAGGCCCTTACTTAGATCTTATAAGTCGAGAAATTCGAACAAAACGACAGCTGTGTTCGATAAAAACTATCTCAATGTTCACCGTGTGGGTTCCCATCACAGCCAGGTTTCTCTGACATCTGTTGATGGTGTGGACAAGACGATGTGACACAACAGTAGACATCAAGCTGTTTAAACAGCCAGGACAAACTAGAAACGTATTTATTTAAGATTCTTATTCTGAACAAGAGAATGTTATATGCAACTGTCGCTACAAGCAATTTAGAAACAATGAAAATACCAATCAAAACAGAACCTTCCTCAAAAAGTCTAACACTGGATTTAGGCCAGACACCACTACCAGTTCTGTTGTAGTATACAAAGATGTATTTTCAAAACCACGAGTATATATGTATTTATATTACACACACAGTCTAGAATTCTTACAACGTTCTGTAGAAACTCTAGTGGTTTGTTATAATAGCTGGACTAAGTTACTTTTGTAATCTTCGGCGTACTGAAAACTGCGCGTGATAAATTAAGTCTTCCAACTTTATGGTTTAATAAAGTTGTGCGTTTAGTGTCTGAAAGTTTTACGTTGTCCACAAACCAAAGTTTGTTCTCACATTTTTTTTTTTACACAATTTAAACTCAAACGTAATTATCTTTATTAATTACAATATATTTAGTGGAACACTATCGGACGATATATACCTATTTCTGTTGAAGTACAAGCAACAATGTTCGAACTTTACCTACGTGCTCTCGGAATTTACGGTACCGCATCCAAACAACACTATCTGACCGATTGAAATAAATCAGTTTCTGTGAACCCGTCTCTCGCAATATAACTCACCTCTGTTTGCATTTTTAGTATTTCATAGAAATTAAATAACATCATCTTACATCTTCTGAGTAAAAAAAAATAAATTGAAACTTAGGATTTACGAAAGGCCGTTCCTAATTTTTAATTACCGACCAGCAACACCCGTTGCCTCAAGACTTTGAACATAATTTAAATGACAGAACTGATTCTCTAATATATAACGCCCGCAACCCAAAGTGGGAAGAGTTTACATTTCGAACCCTAGAGCTTTCGATAATGAAATTCTTTGGATGATTTTTTTTTTTGTTTGGTTTTGGAATTTCGCACAAAGCTACTCGAGGGCTATCTGTGCTAGCCGTCCCTAATTTAGCAGTGTAAGTCTAGAGGGAAGGCAGCTAGTCATCACCACCCACCGCCAACTCTTGGGCTACTCTTTTACCAACGAATAGTGGGATTGACCGTCACATTATAACGCCCCCACGGCTGGGAGGGCGAGCATGTTTGGCGCGACTCGGGCGCGAACCCGCGACCCTCAGATTACGAAGCGCACGCCTTAACGCGCTAGGCCAGAATTCTTTGGAATCAAATTTCAAATATCCCAAGAATTTCTCAGAGGCCACACCTACTTATTATTAATCGTTTAAATATCCACCAACCAGTGATTATAAAGGTATTTGAATAATTAATTGGATTTTATTTTAGTTGTTAGTCCTCCTTCACAATCTTCAATTTTATTCTGAAATCACATGGACAATGTTTATTTTATAATGTGTTTGTCCTCAACTAACCCTGAATTACTTCTTGTAACAGAGCAGTCCGTGTAAACCAAGTGATTGACAGACATAATATTTTGTTTTTAACTGCAGCGTGTATAGCTTTGCTGGAAGAAAAATACACATTAATCATGGAAAATTAATCCCTAAATTTCGCCGATAACGAAATACTGAAGTAAGTACAGTTGTACGTATTACCCATCGTTATATACTCTGCCCATCACTCTTTTATACGTGTGATGTTGCACTGCTGTTAGTGTTTATGTACGTATAGCACAACATACAACTAAGGAAGTTTCAAATATTTATTTTTTTCACTTTCTTAAATCTTTCTTTGACCTAACTACACGTATATACATAAACACTTGGCAGTTTGCCAGCGATTTTTATCACAAACATTGTACATGGTAAACAAGTAAAGGATTTCGATAATAACATGAGGTACAAGTTAACCCCGTGATATCCTGTACAAAGATCAAAAGTGCTGCGATGGTATACCGTACAAAGTGTACACACCAATTAATATTCACACATTTTTACAGAGCTTAAACGAATGAAATAATCACAGTTCCGGGCTTGTATTTCACATCATGACGTTACTTTTGTGACCACATTTCACTCTCAAAAAGAAATACACAAGAATCGCGACGCAAAGAAATTAAAAACGTAAGTAAGCAGATAAAATAAAACTGCCACATTAAAAGTTCTACAAGGTGTGTTTTGTTATATATATACATGTTCCCTGTTAAACCTTCTGGACCACCATTGACACCCATAGCTCTGTACCCTGTTGATAAGTTTACAGTATTGTGTCGCTTGACGTCATACAAATAGATCTTGTCATCATCACAGGTGATACGTCACATCCTTAGCTCGTGCAATACTCTCTAGGACTAGTAATAAGTTTCTTCGAAACCAAGGCCAAACTCGATCAAAGTGGGTCTAACAAGAAACGGGCCTCTTCGGCCCGATAACAAGGTCGCTGAGGTAACTTGGTGCCTTTTCGGGGTGAATCGCCTGAAATCAGAAAACGAAGAAATATAACACCTACATGATAAGTTGGTTTGTCTACCTTACGTAATATACTAACATAGGGGTGACAACAGCTGTTACGGTCTTTCAGGTCCTCGATAAACCAGTGCATAATATAGTTACAACCCTAGGCTTCTTAGAGATATGCATCTTGATATATAGACAAACTACAGTTTCATGTCGTCGTATACGTGATGTGGCCTGTAAGTCTGCACAGAAATTGTGGGGTTAAACATTTGTATGATGTCGTTGTGGTAGATTATCAAACAAAGATTACAACAACTATAAACTGGTAGTGATCCCAAAGTACGGTGGTAGATATACAAATTTTGGGGTTAAATGTTTGTGTGATATCGTTGTGGTTTATTATCACACAAACACTACAATAAACATAAGCAGCTGGAACTAGCAACGTGTTCAAGACAAGAGCTAGTGTTTCTATATTCTGCAAGTAAGATGGACTATATTGTTTATTTATTGTTACTTTTATTAACAATGCTGATTATACTATTTAATATATCTAACGTCATTACATTTAAAGTTTTATATTATAATTATGGAGATTATTTTGTGTTGTTAGCTTAACATATGTATTTATGACTGACCCAAATTTTCTAAACTGGCCAAACTATATTGTATACTATTGGGATAACGGCCAAAACTATTGTTAAAAGTGAGGGTTCCATCTGATGAAATATTGTATTCTATTCTTTAAAAGTAGAAACGTATACTCAGCTATGCTGGTAGCTGGAGTGATATTTAGATTTGCTCTACTTTTAAGTACATTTCTTGTACTGATCAGAAATTATTATTAAATTTAATATAAAGGTTATACAAGTTGTACGATCTCCTACAACCACTCTAAGGAGATGAAAGTTTTAGGATTAAACAACTGAATGATATCATTATGATTACAAACTGCAGGCTGGTTAAACTGTTGAGTTTTGAGGGGTAGCATATCCTTACACACGTGTGATAATGAACGATTTATTAAGTTCAGAAGTTTGAATAAGAGTAAAGCAAAATCTGATGTTTATATTGAAAATTCACAGATAACATTCCGGACAACATTCGAAACAAACAATGCAAAATATCATACCCTAGAAGTAACGAAGTTGAATTAATTTTTCCTAAACTATTTTTTGCACCAAGTTGCTTGTGGATTCGCTACCTACAATCCCAAGATATAAATATCACTAATTCCTATTAATCACAGTAGTTACTCGCACGTATTTTATACAGATATACAGTGAATTCAAACTGTTTGGTTTGATTTTTACATCGACTGTTGTGGAAGGGGGGGACAATTACTTAAAGTGATACAACATGGGGATCTCAGTGCGAGCGAACTGTTTAGGAACAAGTCAGTCAGTTTAAGGGTTAACTGATTCAAGTGAGTGTGGCTTAAAAGAAAATGTGACTGGCATTTTAAAAATACAGCCAACAGATCCCCAACTACAACAGCGCTACAAACGTACCTCATGAGCAGCGCAGGGATTACTCGAAGAAGAAAGAACGCCGAGCGGCTGCCGGCTCGGACTTTTGACGGTTCTTGTAGGTCTGGATGCCGGGTGAGTTTCCAGAGCAATCTGTAGATCTACGATGTAGTCGATCACATTCTGGATTATTTCGAGTTTCGAAAGCCTCTTGTTTCTCGGCATGTTGGGAACCAACTCCTTCAGTTTGGTGAGAAGTTGGTGCATTTCGTCCTGAATTCCCTCACGGTCTCTCCTTGATGGTTTACCAACTTTATTACAACTGGAAGTATCAGTTGTGGCCTTCATGTTGATGACAAAATTTCTTCAAAAGTGTTTCACTTATCCTAGTAACCTCAGACGATAAAAACAGTAATAACCAATATCAGAACAACTTCCAAACACCCACTTCTCACTCAATACTAATATGTGCCACTTATTCAACAGTGCCGGTTATAAATAAGCGGCAGTACGCAGAATCGCACTGGTAGCGAATAGAAAGTCAGAACTTTCGTATCTAGTAGTTGGTAAATAGGAGAGAAGGCGGAGCTTAAGTAAATCCAGAACAGGTGGCCAATCGCAGGTTCAGAACAACGTTACAATCACTGCCATGTTTCCATTACTTGGAGCTGCTGCCATCTGTCGTTAATCACTTGAAACAGTAGCACTTAGTGAGATTATTTCAAGCCTTGATTTCGTCGAATTTTTCAGAATAAATTTATATAGCGTAATAGTTGTATTCGTCCCTATCGACCAGCTGAATGTTTTGTCCAATATTACTGACATCGAAATTAAAGTGTTCAGTATTATACTGATAAAATCTACTTGATGTGTTATATTTATAGTTTTGAAGAAAGGTTGGTATCGTTTTTGTGGAACAGAAAATCGGGATGTGAAAATGATTAAAAAACCGCTACATTTTTGTCAGCACATTTGGATCAGAAACAGTGATTTTTTTCCTTTTTCAGCCCAGAAACAACCTTTTAATCACCAGAAAGTCAGATGTTAAATAATAAAAGTAAGAGCATTATCTCTACTGTCATCATCCGAACAGTAATTCAGAACACTAGTAGTTTAACAGAAGTTCGTGAGGTGCTATTACTGCTAACACCAGAACACTTGTAGTTTAACAGAAGTACATGAGGTGCTATTACTGCTAACACCAGAACACTTGTAGTTTAATAGAAGTTCGTGAGGTGCTATTACTGCTAACACCAGAACACTAGTAGTTTAACAGAAGTACATGAGGTGCTATTACTGCTAACACCAAACACTAGTAGTTTAACAGAAGTACATGAGGTGCTATTACTGCTAACACCAAACACTAGTAGTTTAACAGAAGTACATGAGGTGCTATTACTGCTAACACCAGAACACTAGTAGTTTAACAGAAGTACATGAGGTGCTATTACTGCTAACACCAGAACACTTGTAGTTTAATAGAAGTACATGAGGTGCTATTACTGCTAACACCAAACACTAGTAGTTTAACAGAAGTACATGAGGTGCTATTACTGCTAACACCAAACACTAGTAGTTTAACAGAAGTACATGAGGTGCTATTACTGCTAACACCAGAACACTAGTAGTTTAACAGAAGTACATGAGGTGCTATTACTGCTAACACCAGAACACTAGTAGTTTAACAGAAGTACATGAGGTGCTATTACTGCTAACACCAGAACACTTGTAGTTTAACAGAAGTAGATGAGGTGCTATTACTGCTAACACCAGAACACTTGTAGTTTAACAGAAGTAGATGAGGTGCTATTACTGCTAACACCAGAACACTTGTAGTTTAATAGAAGTTCGTGAGGTGCTATTACTGCTAACACCAAACACTAGTAGTTTAACAGAGGTCCGTGAGGTGCTACTATTGCTAACACCAGAACACTAGTAGTTTAACAGAGGTCCGTGAGGTGCTACTACTGCTAACACCAGAACACTAGTAGGTTAACAGAGGTCCATAAGGTGCTACTACTGCTAACACCAGAACACTAGTAGTTTAACAGAAGTCCATAAGAAGATATACTTGAACTAGAAGATATACTTCAGAAGCACGAAATTCAATATCCAGTAATGTTTTGTTTAAACACAATGTATTTATCGTTGTACGTTTGTTTTAATACCTATGCTTGTTTCAGTATAGTTTTCTTTTTTGCATATGGCATATATTCTTGACTGTGTGTTGCGCAAGTCCCGCTTGTTCTCGAAATTTATATAAGATTCTTGAGAGAAATGTCCCACGCTGAGATAGCAGTAGGTTCGGACTTACAATGTTAAAATTAGGGGTTCGACACCTGTCGGTGGATACAGCAGATAGTTCGATGTGGTTTTGCTGCAAGACAAACACACACTTGAAAGTAAGAATCAACAGTAATTGGTTTAAAAATGTACTAGAATGTTGTTGAAATTTCTACAAACCCGCATGATTCATATAAGAAGCGGCTAGCCGAGAAACAGAAAAAAATTGTTATTATTTGTTAGCTACAGTCAGTGTGCTATAATTGTGATTAATGGCTATTACTTGTAAAACTACGGAACTGGAACAGAAACGTTTATATATTTCGAACATTACAAACCGTTCAATTTTAGTGAATAACTACGGAGTTTAGTATTTCAACGAGGACATTAAATATCTCCTTCGGTAAAAATGTTGCGTCGTTAGGCCAACCGAACCAGCTAGCTTAAGCGAGGTGGGACAATACCAACTCAGAATTAATTTTCTCGTGGTGAACCTGGATCGTCGATCAAATATTCAGTTCTAGACCGCATATAAGACTCTGTATTGTTTGTAAAACTCTTGTATATAAACCATCATTTGTAAAAACTATTAGTAATAAATGTTATTATAACTTGTATTATTTTTATGTTTGTATATTAAAATATATTTGTATTATAAAGAAAATTGTATCAATATTGTTAGCAAATAACATAAATTCCATACTATTAACATTTAATTAACTTCTAAATTCAAATTTCCGGTTATTTAAAATAGTAATACGTAACGTACGTAGTATAATAAATCGAAGATTCATCTAAAATAAAGTGTAATACGTTTGTTTGTTTTTGAATATCGCGCAAAGCTACACGAGGGCTGTCTGCGCTAGTCGTCCCTAATTTAACAGCGTAAGACTAGTCATCACCACCCGCCGCCAACTTTTTTGTTTATCTTTTACCAACGAATAGTGGGATTGACGGTAACATTATAACGCCCTCACGGCTGATAGGGCGAGCATGTTTGGTGTAATTCGTAACAACAGGTTATAGAATATTAAATTTATTTTTTGTAGCTTTTGCTTCAAAAGTACATACAATTATGGGTCCTGACGCAAGAAATGTGAGATTACAAAATATTTTCTAACTTCCTTTAAAATGTACTGGTGGTAGAATACCTTTTGATATTTTCTGGTATAATTCTGAGATTCACCAGTCTTTCAGCGATAAGCTTACTTATTTATAACGCAAAAATTCGGGGTTCGATTCCCTATGATGTACAACGCAGACGGCTCTTTATGTAGCCTTGTACTCAAACAAAACACGTACTTGATACATATCTGGCAATAATTTATACCATAAATAAGTTCGTTAAAAACTTGCATTTAAAAATAATTTATTGAACCATAGTTTTAGCATCTTTAATAACAGAAATATTTTAATAAGCATAAATACAAGTGTTAGGGATAAGTTGGCGGAGTTTAGAATTCTAATAAGGTGGTATTCATCTGAAAATGAGTTTTAATACGATAAACAGGTCTGTAATCAGTGTATTGAAAAATTATATATTCTCTTATAATGTTTTATTAGAACATAAAACATCAACTCAGACTGGTGTCGAAACGGTATCATGTCACGCGCACATCAATCTCTTGTTTCTTAAGGCGCCAGTGTGACACGCGAGAAGGGAGTAACTGGTTTGTGTTGTACTGAGTTGTTGCAGCCCACACATTCAATTGGACGTAGTAAGTATACTGTCACGAGCGAAACTTACTACATTAAGTGTGGCTTAGGATAGCTGTGTCTGGAGTAGCACATACGGATATCATTCAGTTTGTATCAAATGTTCCCATAGCACTGTGGCTCTTGTATCGACGCGTTGAATAAAATATACTGGTGTTCTTTGTGAATTGTTTCATATATACCTCGTTCTACTAAGATGCGGTGCTTGGATCTTCCCACAATAACTGATAGTTAGCCCATACAAAGCAGGGGCTCAACTCTTGACAACAACTGCCAACGCAAAACAAGGGATTATCTCTCTGAGCAACTGTTAGTTACCCCATTACAATACAGGTGTTAATTTACCCATGCTAACTGTATCTACAGTGAAGGTGTTCCCTTCTACCCTAATTATGCTGGAAAACAAGGGGTCATCTTCTCTCAACATAACGCAGAATTCCATCTCCCCACAATGTAGCAATAAACGGCATGTAGTGAAGCTACATCTCCTTCGATATTTTGAATGCATTAACTTCAGGTTAAAACCAATAGTTCTAGTTTCTTATGATATTAAGTTGTTGAGATGCAGAATAGTGTTTCGGTTGACCTAATAAAGTTGTCGAAGTTTGGAATAACGTTGCTGTAGATGCAAACCTGTTAAGAAGTTTTTAATATAAAACAAATATATTACGAAGTATCTATTACAGAAACTGATTATTACTTAATGTTTAGTATAGAAAAAAAATGTGTTATTCTATCGTTATTTGTCAATAGATGGGTGCGTTCAGAACAGATTGACTTTTACAATCAGATTAGATCAATGTTTCTCGAAATGTGGTCCGCGCACCGGCCTAAATTGAAAGTCACATCAAAAGTAGCGCAATTGTTCTCATTAATTCTCAGGATATTTTTGCGGTGGTAAATCAAAACCGATGAAGAAGGGTCGTAGGCGGCTTATGAACGAAATGTTTGAAAACCACTGGATTAGACTGATAAGAACATCACCTTCTAGAATCAGATTAGATTGATACGTTAAGAACAAATCGGCTTTTAGAACCAAATTAGTTTGTGTTTTTACGTAATAAATCTGAATTCGAAGCCAGTTATTTTTATTATTATGAAGTTCACGATCCTGCAAACCTTACTTTACGGTAATAACATATACTGTAAGTGAACCTAACTTTACAGTAGTGGTAGATACTGTGATCTTTACTTCATAGTACTGATAAACACTGACCCTTGTTGAAATACCCCTTAGTAGTTAAAAAATGGGATTCGATATCAATGGTTGGAACAGCATAAATAGTCCTTTGTGAAGCTTTTTAAATAACAATATACAAAGAAACCTTGTTAATGTGCCTTCAAAGTCATGAAGCAAGTATTGTTGAAATGTTTGGGAAATTACTAGTTATTATGGTACTTATTGTTGAAATTCTTGTAAAATTACCAGTTATCAGGGTAAGTATTGTTGAAATGTTTGTAAAATTATTAGTTATCAGGGTAAGTATTGTTGAAATGTTTGTAAAGTTATTTGTTATCACGGTATGTATTGTTGTAATATTTTGGAAAATTATTAGTTATCAGGGTAGGTATTGTTGAAATATTTGGGAAATTACTAGTTATCATGGTGGATATTGATGAAATGTTTGTAAGTTACTAGTTATCATGGTAGGTATTGCTGAAATGTTTCTACAGCTACTGATTTGTCAAGTGTGTTAGATGTTTACAATAAAGGATTTTGTCTGGAACTTTTTATACATTTGAATGTTTATGAACTATGATGATAATTAATCTATTGAGGGTAAGTCACACTTTGGAATAACAACGTTTCCAAGTCCTCTGATGATTTAGAACTACTTCTTCCTTCAACATTTTCAAAGTCGTGTTTTCCATTGTAAGAAATTACTATTTAGGACAATAAGGTTCAGTATCGTTATAAACCTCCACTGGTTGTCGACGTCCTCTTCTAAAATCAGGTTTAAGCAGATCAAAAGCAAACAAGAGTGAACCCTCAATATGTGCGGCACTGAAATTATGTTATTCAGGATTAGAGTAAATTAACTTACGGAAATGTTTAATCCTTTTTATTAGCTATATTTTTGTGCGCCAGTAATACCAAAAATGAAGTGCCCGTATACCCTATTCATTTTTATTACTCATCAGGATTTCTACCAGTCTACCCTCAACTTGAAATTACTTTAGACAGGATTGGAATAAAGTAATGTATGAGACCTTGGGCATGGTCAAATATATCATTCGATGTCTCCTCCCTGTCCAAAACTGTAATTAGACCTCAAATCGGTCAAGAGATTAAGGACCTGTGAAGTAAATGTTTATGCTTGGAAAAAAAGCAAACAAACGAAACTCAAAGGCTTTCTATGAGCCGCTTTGCCGCGGCTAAAAACAAAACAAAAAAAAAAATCTATTAAGCATCTCAGGGGAATTCGATTTCTGGTGTAACAAGAATTGTTGTGATTCCAGTTGCTTTGGCAATTTTGTTATTACTTTATAGCAACAGGAGACCTTGCATTATCACAGTAGCTATTTGTTTCGAATGGTTCTTTCTCGTAACCCTGTCCTTCGGTTGTGGATGAGGGCGTTTTGGAGCTCGTTGTTGTTCTCGCTTCCTCTTGGAACACTGAAGATCTCGTTATTTGTAATGTTTAGCCCTATTGGTCCTACAAATTTACACAACTAAACGATTTGTCGGTACGTGATGCTAGTAACCACATACGGAGCTGTAGAGTTCAAAACCTATGTTTATCGTGTTATATACAGTAACCTTATTTTCTATCCCGCAACAAACAAATATTTCAAACCTCATTACAAACCTCACTTATTTATGTTCATTGCCGGTGGCGTCTACATATTGTATCATATTTTATAGTTTTTCTGTTACAACTCCAACTTTAAAGAAGTAACTAAACAAAATATGTCAAATCACTTTTTTTTCTACGCAAAATACACAGAAAAACTAAACAGTTGTTAGTGAGATTAATTGCAGTATCAATACTATTTTTGTTTAAATTGTTTATGATACCAGTGTGTTTTAGGAACTTCATAGCCAACAAATTCTTTAGCCCACAAGCAGTTTGGCACACAAATAATTTGTAAAAAATTGTTTAAAAATCCAGTATTAGTTGGTTAAGGTAACATATTCATATACACTTTAGAAATGCCACAATCATATATTCGCGATGATAATTGTTCGTTTGTTTGTGTTTTTGAATTTAGCACAAAGCTATTCAACAGCTATCTGCGCTAGTCGTCCCTAATTTAGCCAGGATAAGACTAGAGGGAAGGCAGCTAGCCATCATCACCCGCCGCCAATTCTTGAGCTACTCTTTTACAAACGCATAGTGGGATTGACCGTCACATTATAATGCCCGCACGGCTCAAAGGGCGAGCATGTTTGGTGTAATACGGATTCGAACCTGCGACCCTCGGATTACAAGTCGAGTTCCTTAGCCACCTGGCCATGTCGGGCCCTAGAATTAATTAGCTTTCCATGAAAATCGATGAAACATTCAGTTCTACACCAGATAGAAGACTCAAGTATAGTTTTTACGTTTGTAAAACTTTTGTATATAATATTATTTATACTAACTATTTCTAATAACTATTAATATAATTTCTATTTAAATATATTTGTGTTAAAAAAGAAAATTGTGTGTATCAGTCTTGTTGGCAAAAATATCATATATTTCCATTTAATTAACTTCTAAATTAAAATTAAAATTTTCGGTTATTTGAAATCGTAACATTGAACTACGTAACATGATAAATCAAAGATTCGTCAGTGATAAATTAGAATATGTAACATAATAAATTGGGGCCTCATGTTTAACATATTTATCTAATTAAAAATTAGTATCGTTAGTTTGTTTTTGAATTTCGCGCAAAGCTAAATGAGGGCTATCTGCGCTAGCCGTCCCTAATTTAGGAATGTAAGACTAAAAAGAAGGCAGCTAGTCGTCACCACCCACCGCCAACTCTTGGGCTACTCTTTTACCAACGAATAGTGGGATTGACCGTCACATTATAACGCCCCCACGGCTGAAAGTGCGAGCATGTTTGGTGCGACGGGGATTCGAACCCACGACCTTCAGATTACGAGTCGAACGTCTTAACCCACCTGGCCATGCCGGGGCCCGCGATGATAATGATATATATTTAGTTTTATATCATTTCCAGAAAGTATTTAACGTGCGAGGTGGTTTTGGTTTCGTTTCGCATTCACAACAACTATTAACGAAAGCTGCTGAATCAGAGAAAGGTTGAACCGCCAAATTCTTTGACTTAGTCATTTTTGTGAATCCTGGCTGCTCGTTGTCAGTGGACCGTACCTCCATCTGCTCACCAATTGTCTTGTCACGTGCTTACAAGATAACACGTGCCACACACAATCTGTTTTGTCGTTAACGTAACACTAACAAGGCCATCAAAGCGGCTGGAATTGCTGAGAAGGGAACAGATTGGAATAATCAAAAAAGAGAACATATGCTCGATCATAGTGGTGCTTCCGCGTGCTAGTGAATGCAAGGGCCACGTGCCGGACCTTCATGCGGGAGCCGCGTTTGGCCACTTTCCCACCGTGGCTTGTGCCGTGTTGCGGACCGACAGGTGAACCACTGCAACCCAAACATCTGCTGGCACACTCACGGCAACCGAACAGGCGACTGACTGTAGCGTGAACACAATAATGCGAACTTTGTGATTGTCGCTGCACGAACTTTCCCACACACTTCTTACCTTCACTGTCATCACCTCGCTCTGCTCACCTGGATCTCAGGTTCTTGGGACTTTAAGCGGGAGCTGGATTTTTCTCAACTCGAACCACGAGAAAAGTCAAGCTATTATTTTTAAATGTGAAATCGTAAAGTGTTTCACCCCAATGCACTGCGTCAATTTCACTTTTCTTCTTACGAAAAATTCGCAGAGTGTGTGGATCTCACTGGTTCGTTGTTAGAACTTTACCGTCTTTCACACTATTTTAAAATGTCTGTTACAAGATCCGATACATTATCCGATAACCTACACTCTGCAATGTACGACCGATCACTGAGGACTACATTGGTGTGTCAACGAACAATACGAAACGTGGAGATAACATTAAATAAGGTTATACATTTAAAGTTTTCTTTGCTCAACGTGCTAGTTCAGTAGAATCATATTAAAATGGTTTTGATGCAGACCAAGCTATCTGTGTGTTGGTTTGTATGAAAAGAATAGTGATTTTATAATAAATATTGCAATCCAGAGGGTCAGAATAGCAGCTTATAAAGATGAAAACTCAGATGTATCAGAATAATGATTTGTGTATAAAGACGACCACATCAGTCTCTCAAAATAGTAATTTGTTTATAAAGATGACAATTCCAACCTCACGGAATAGTGATTTGTGTATGAAGATGGCAACTCCAATTTGTCAGAATAAAGAGTTATGTATAATTATGATAATGGTATGTTAGAATAGTGACTTGTTTATAAATCTGTCAGAATATTGATTTTTCTATGAACGTGGCAATTATAATCTGGCAGAATAATTGTTTTCTGAGAACTCAAACCTGTCAGAATAGTGAGTTAGATATAACGATGACAACTGCAGTCTCTCAGAATAGTATTTTTTTATATACACAACAACTCCAACATGTTAGAATGGTGATTTGTTTATAAGGATGGCAACTACAACCTGAAGGAATAGTGTTTTTGTTTGAAATGGCAACTCCAATATGTCAGAAGAGTGACTTGTTTATAAAGATGGCTACTTAAGTCTACCAGGATAGTACTCTTTGTATAAAGATGACTTTCCAATATATTAAGGTAGTGATTTTGTCTATAAGGATGGCAAATGCAATCTGTCAAAATAGTGTCTTCTTTATAAAGATAGCATGTTCAATCTGTCACAACAGTGATTTGTTAATAAAGACAGTAAGAACAACTTCTCAGAATAGTGATTTGTTAATAAAGATAGTAATTACAATCTGTCAAATAATTATTTATGTATAAATATGGCAACATCAGTGTGTCGGAACATTGACTTGTATATAAAGAGGACAACTCCAATCCATGAAATTAATGACTCGATTATGAATATGAAAACTCCAGTTTGTGAGAATAGTGGTTTGTATATAAAAATAAAAATTATAATCTGTCAGAATAGTAAGTTTTGTATAAAGATAACTCCAATTTGTCACTACCATGATTCGTTTATAAACATTGTAACTCCGTTCTGTCAGGCTAGTGATTTATCTCTCAGAATAGGGATGTGTTTATAAACGTAACACTTCAAATGAGCTTAACTGTGTACGATAATATATTGGATTACTGAGTCACCCAAAAAGTAGATTATATATAATATTTCCATGATATTACGTTTTGATATAAAATGATACCGTAAATCAAGAATTTGTAAGATTCTGTTTCGTTACCCAACACAGTTCTATAATTAAATAAACATAATGGTACAACCATACTGGTTAAACCCCCCTGTTTTTCGTTGTTGTCTCTAATCAGTTCCTTATTACTTTTGTAAACGGAATATTGTTGGATGAACATTTTTTTATGTTTTAAAATTATAAAATATAAATATATTTTGTTTTTCTCTGAAATCTCTCACCAAAATATTACTGGTGAGTAAACGTGAAAGTAAAACACTCGGTAATATTTCCAGCTTCACGTGTAGTGTTAGGCAGCGCTGAAATACAGACTTCAGATACAGAGAATTGTTGCATTTATCAGTTGTACTAATCTTCTGAAGTTAAGGAGTAACATTTAGGTGATTGCGTGTCACTAGGGTAGAGACGGGTGTTTGTGTAGAAATGTCCATGGAATGGCAATGATATTCTTCAAGGTTCACAAAAGTCACATTGTGTGCTTGATGATATAAAAATATTTTCCGTGTCGACTGTTTTATCCAATATTATACCCAAATGTAATGACTTAAAGTCTTCTTACATGCGTTAGTAGATACCACTGTAATGTTCTTACCTTAATCTAAAAATAATTTCTCTCTTGGAGAGTTCCAGTTGTGTCATCACTCATTAGACAGGCAGGACAGGTGCGCAGTTGAACTTGCGTGTCGCCACTTTCAGCTATTTTTGATGCAACAGGAGTTTCCTGCCCTTGGGAGGATGAACGCAACCGCTTTAGATCCGTATCAAGCACGAGACCTCAATAATGATTACTCAAAGTTCACTACAAAGTTTGACTTTTCTTTTAATCCACTTTGTCTAGTGTTCCATTTTAGCTTGGCGTAACTAACTTTCTGAGTGTCTAAAAAATTCATGAGGATGTTCTACATAATGTTATAAATGACATATTTTTGGACGATATTGGACAAACAACTACGTTAGTTGGTTGATTTAGTGTTTTATGGCACAAAGCTACAACTACCTACTTGTGTAAGTTTAAGCGTGGTCTGGTGATTAACATATCGAAATGGACATTAGAGGGTCTTCAGTTCGAGACTTTGTGATACCAAATATGCTTTGCACTTTCAGCTTTTGGTGCATTATAAGAGTGACAGTAAATCCCATTATTCGATTCCGAGTAGTCATTTCAGGCGATAGACGCTGCCGTCTTCTTGCCTTTCGTCCCAAGTTCAAAATTAGAGGTTTCTCGCCTGACTGTTTTACTCTTTGTTAGATAAATAAATTATACAACAATTGTTCACCTTCTTTCCTCAAACTTTATTCGTAATGTTTTACCCACTATTTTTGCAAACTGATGTTGTTTTGAAGTTGTACAATCATATTGTTGATATTTAGATTTAAGCCACCATCACTCTTAAAGTTGTGTAGCCACTCGACTAATGGATGAAGTCATTCTTACTGGATATGTTAATATATATATATATATATGTATTGTACTAATAAAGTTTTCGTTCATTATTAAATACACATAATATTTCTGTAAATGAGATTACTTTGTTATCGTTAGTTTCAATCGTAATCATTACACAAATTATTACTTAGTTACCGTTTCCATTAGTTACATAGATTTTTACCAGCCTTGTATGAGATACAGACATACAGTAGTTGCATAACAAATACCAATAAATCTAATAAGGACCTCTTGTTTGTTTCATCGAGACACAATGTGGCTGAGGATACAAACACAAGTGCATGATACAGACACTAAAAGCTAAGCATCTCAGCTATCCATTACACAAAATAGCTGTTCTTACCATAACACTATGAAGTTGTCCATTACATGGTATAGATGTCTATAACATAGCATAACTTTCCATAACACGACAAAGATGTCTGAGCCATAACATGGCACAGCTGTTTATAACGTTTAACTGCATACTACATTATAAAAAGTAAGGCAACTAGTCATCAGGACTTGTGGCTTGTTATGTCTAATCATATGTCTAAGCCACAATCTGTCCCTAATTGTACTGTAGAATTTCAAGCTAATCACTAAGCCACAATTTGTCCCTAATTGTACTGTAGTATTTGAAGCTAATCACTAAGCCACAATCTGTCCCTAATTGTACTGTAGTATTTGAAGCTAATCACTAAGCCACAGTCTGTTCCCAATTGTACTGTAGTATTTGAAGCTAATCACTAAGCCACAATCTGTCCTTAATCGTACTGTAGTATTTGAAGCTAATCACTAAGCCACAGTCTGTTCCTAATTGTACTGTAGTATTTGAAGCTAATCACTAAGCCACAGTCTGTCCCTAATTGTACTGTAGTATTTGAAGCTAATCACTAAGCCACAGTCTGTTCCTAATTGTACTGTAGTATTTGAAGCTACTCACTAGGCCACACTCTGTTCCTAATTGTACTCTAGTATTTGAAGCTAATCACTAGGCCATAATCTGTCCCTAATTGTACTGTAGTATTTGAAGCTCAGTCTGATACACTAACCGCTAGGCCACACTCTTGATCTAGATTCAACTGATCACAACCAAGTTTGAACGTAGAATGATACTAGTACTGGAGTTGAATCAATAACTCTTTGTTATAGAACCAAGTATCTCAAGCCAAGTTTGAATGTAAGGTAACACTAGTACTGTAGCTCGCGTGAAGAAGTGCTGATCTAGATCCGTGGTACTTCAACAGAGTTTGAAGGTACTATAACACTAATACTATAATTTAACTGTAACTATTAGAAATCCAACCAAGTTTGAAAGTAAGATAGTATAGTATTGAATCTATATACAATACCACAGCTGTTAAAGACACTAGAATGCTATTAATCTTATTTTTCTGAACATACAAGACTGCAGCTGTTACAAATGTTAGAATTCCCTATTTCTTATGTTTCTGAACATACAAAACCACATCTCTTCCAGGAGCTAGTATGCAACTCTACTTATTTTTGTTAACTTGCAAGACCACAGTTGTTCCACGTTCTAGTATGTCATTATACTTATGTGTTTGAACATACAAGACCATAGCTGTTCCAAATGCTAGAATGTCACTACTTTTTATGCGTGTTTTTCTAACATACAAGACCACATTTGTTCTAGGTGTTAACATGCCACTATTCTTATTTTCTTAATACACCAGACCACGGTTTTAGAAGTGTAAGAATGCCACTATACTTATGTATCTGAACATACAAGACCACAGCTGTTCGAAGTCCTAGAAATTCCACTATACTTATGTTTCTAACACATATTTCCATAGCTTTTCGAAGTGTTAAAATACCACTGTATTTTTGGTTTTGTATGTGCTAGAATGTTACTGTTCTTATGTTTCTTAACACAAAAGACTACAACTAGATTCCTATTGTACTTGTGTTTCTAACAAAAAAACACACCTGTTTCATATGCTAGAATGCATATTAATAACTTAATTCTTGGTAAATTTATTGTTTGTTTCAAATTCCCGTTGTTGAAAATACAATCAAAGAGTTTACTAAAAAAGAGCCCTCACCTACCAGTGGCTCAGCAGTACGTCCGAAGACTTATGACGCTGAAAACCCGCGTTTCAGTACTTGTGGCAGGCACAACCCAGATAGCCCATTGTGCAGGTTTGTGTTTAACAACAGTTGAACTATGGAGAATCTGCAAGAAACACTTATTAGCTCGTCCAGTTGTTTAAGTCCATCCAGAAGCAATTAAAATAAAAACACGAAAAAATATTCCACAGCACTTCAACACTTTTCCCACCATCATTTTCACACTAAAGAGATGAATACCTACGTTGAGACTGGGGCAAAAAAATAATCTCTTTAAGATATTTCATCATTCTATTTAATCTTTTCACTCTAATAGCCACTAAGAATGATAAAATAATTAACTCTTGTGTTTGAAAAATTCGAATCATTATAGAACATCACACGTCTTACTTTGTTCCTCCCACAGGACTTATATTCTTACATTTCACATTCTATTTTTTGCAAACATTTTTCCAGCTACCTTTAGGATATTTTTCTATTGAATCTGTGTCAGAAATAATATTAAAAAACCAACAATAAAACCACTAGTGCAATAAAAATAGAATGTAAAAATGCAGAGCTACACGTATCACTAACTGTTTCCATATATCTGCTAATAATGGTCACGTCATGCTCTTGTGACCCAAGCTTACTTCCGCACTGCTGGAACACCTGGGTCTCTTCCAAAGAGAACTCCTTGGGAAATTTCACGGGGGTTGTCTCAAGCTAGTACGGAAATAAAATTATCCACTTATGTACTAAAGTACGGACTACGGACTGGTGAAATCAAAGTAGTTCACAACAACAAAAGCACTTAAAGTATTAGTATTCTCACGGGTGAGAAAAATAAAAGGTTCATTTAGTTTTTTTACGATGGTCCTATTTTGTTAATAATCCCTTCATAACAAGAGTAGGCAGGTGGAGTAAAAGTTCGTTAGAATCCTATTTTAAGGGTTCCTTCTATAATTGAAAAAATGTCAAACCCTTTGTGTAATAACAAGGTTAGGGGTTGGTTTACTATCAAGTTAGATGGTGATTTACTCTGAAGATAGGGATCGGTTTACTATCAGGATAGTGGTTGGTTCACTATGAGGATAGAGGTCGGTTTACTATTAAGATAAGGACTAATTTACTATAAAGATAAGGATCGGTTTACTATCAATATAAGGACTAATTTACTATAAAAATAAGGATCGGTTTACTATCAGGATAAGGAATAACTTACTATAAAAATAAGGATCGGTTTACTATCAGGATAGAGATCGGTTTACTCTCAGGATAAGGACTAATTTACTATAAGGATAAGGGTCGGTTTACTATCAGGATAGAGGTTGGTTCACTATGGGGATAGAGGTCGGTTTTTTATCAGAATAAGAACTAATTTACTATAAGGATTGGTTTACCATCAGAATAGGAGTTGATTTACTATCAATGTACTATCAGGATAAGGATTGATTTACTATCAGGATAGGGACTGGTTTACTATCAGGATAGGTATCGGTTAGCTATAACGACAGGACTTTGTTCACTATAAGTATAGTGTTGAATTTACTTTACGGATAGTGACTGGTTTACCATGATGATAGGAATTGGTTTACTAAGTTAAGGTGTTGGTTTACAATGATTGTAGGATTTGTTTTACTATCATGACAGGGGTTGGTTCTATATCTGTGTTTCACCTGTGATACTGGAACTTTTGTGTGAATGAATGTCCTTGAGACCCTAGCTGAAAGGCTGCCATTACTGGCTGGCTGCTTCTCACTATACGTCAAGTTACCTTTATTCACTGTTCTCTGTCCTAGTGGGTGGGTTAAGTGAATTTGCAAACAGATCATGCGTGTGTGTGTGTGGAAGAAGGTTCTATCATACTCTGGAGTAGTAACTGCTATCGTTCTCATAGGAAGTCGGGATCATGAAAAAAAAAACTATGATGCAGGTGCTTTCTGTGATCTGCCAGCACAAGGCATGGACATCGTGCGTGATGGCCACGTGCATTGACAGCTGGTTTGAAGAATAATCAAATGATATAACTAGCAATCTTCCCGAAAGAGTTCAGTTACGGATAAGTAAAAGTGTGGCTCACAACAGTCGCAGGAAGCTGTTATTTCTTTTATAACAGACGTATCCAACACCTGGTATCCTTATATTAATGGCAGTTAATTCGTAATAAAACTAAATAACTAAAGAATGGCACAGCAAAATTCTAAACTAGTACAAAAGTAACTTCATGACCTTGACCACCGTCTGTTATAAACTCTCAATAGCTTCTGTGCTGACCTTATAGTCATATTATAATGTAAACTTATGTCCTACCATCAACAGTGTACAGTAAACTCTCAATAGCTTCTTGTATAACTTAGTGACCTTCACCATTGTCTGTTGGAAACTTGTATCAGATTATAAACTGATGTTGTAATCCTGGTCACTGGATGTTGTTAATTCCCACTATCAGTATGCTAACCTTGTGATCATCATTATTATGTGCTGTAAATTCTTTCTGAACTAACCTGGTGACCATGACCACATCATGATATTAATTCTCATTAATTTGTGGACTTGCTTCATAACTATTATCATATTATGTTGTAAAATCCACTAGGGTATAAACTGACTTCATGAATATTGCCACTATTTATTGTAAACTTCACTACATTATAAACTGACTTCATGAATATTGCCATTATTTATTGTAAACTTCACTAGATTATAAACTGACTTCATGAATATTGCCACTATTTATTGTAAACTTCACTAGATTATAAACTGACTTCATGAATATTGCCACTATTTATTGTAAACTTCACTAGATTATACACTGACTTCATGAATATTGCCATTATTTATTGTAAACTTCACTACATTATAAACTGAATTCATGAATATTGCCATTATTTATTGTAAACTTCACTACATTATAAACTGACTTCATGAATATTGCCATTATTTATTGTAAACTTCACTACATTATAAACTGACTTCATGAATATTGCCATTATTTATTGTAAACTTCACTAGATTATAAACTGGCTTCATGAATATTGCCACTATTTATTGTAAACTTCACTTGATTATAAACTGACTTCATGAATATTGCCACTATTTATTGTAAACTTCACTAGATTATAAACTGACTTCATGAATATTGCCACTATTTATTGTAAACTTCACTAGATTATACACTGACTTCATGAATATTGCCATTATTTATTGTAAACTTCACTACATTATAAACTGAATTCATGAATATTGCCATTATTTATTGTAAACTTCACTACATTATAAACTGACTTCATGAATATTGCCATTATTTATTGTAAACTTCACTAGATTATAAACTGACTTTATGAATATTGCCACTATTTATTGTAAACTTCACTAGATTATAAACTGACTTCATGAATATTGCCACTATTTATTGTAAACTTCACTAGATTATACACTGACTTCATGAATATTGCCATTATTTATTGTAAACTTCACCACATTATAAACTGAATTCATGAATATTGCCATTATTTATTGTAAACTTCACTACATTATAAACTGACTTCATGAATATTGCCATTATTTATTGTAAACTTCACTACATTATAAACTGACTTCATGAATATTGCCATTATTTATTGTAAACTTCACTAGATTATAAACTGGCTTCATGAATATTGCCACTATTTATTGTAAACTTCACTTGATTATAAACTGACTTCATGAATATTGCCACTATTTATTGTAAACTTCACTAGATTATAAACTGACTTCACGAATATTGCCACTATTTATTTTAAACTTCATTAGATTATACACTGACTTCATGAATATTGCCATTATTTATTGTAAACTTCACTACATTATAAACTGACTTCATGAATATTGCCATTATTTATTGTATACTTCACTACATTATAAACTGACTTCATGAATATTACCAATATTTATTGTAAACTTCACTAGATTATAAACTGACTTCATGAATATTGCCACTATTTATTGCAAACTTCACTAGATTATAAACTGGCTTCATGAATATTGCCATTATTTATTGTAAACTTCACTAGATTATAAACTGACTTCATGAATATTACCATTATTTATTGTAAACTTCACTACATTATAAACTGACTTCATGAATATTACCATTATTTATTGTAAACTTCACTAGATTATAAACTGACTTCATGAATATTGCCACTATTTATTGTAAACTTCACTTGATTATAAACTGACTTCATGAATATTGCCACTATTTATTGCAAACTTCACTAGATTATAAACTGACTTCATGAATATTGCCACTATTTATTGCAAACTTCACTAGATTATAAACTGGCTTCATGAATATTGCCATTATTTATTGTAAACTTCACTACATTATAAACTGACTTCATGAATATTACCATTATTTATTGTAAACTTCACTAGATTATAAACTGACTTCATGAATATTGCCACTATTTATTGTAAACTTCACTTGATTATAAACTGACTTCATGAATATTGCCACTATTTATTGTAAACTTCACTAGATTATAAACTGACTTCATGAATATTGCCACTATTTATTGTAAACTTTACTAGATTATAAACTCATGACTGTTGTCATTGTTTATTGTGAACTTCTCTTACTGGCTATAGGTAGTTGTAATTGTTTCCATTATTTTTAATAAACATAATAACCTCATTAGAATTTGCATGGACGTCAGCATCTAGTTTTTGATGTGTTGTGATAAAGTATCATTATTTATTCTTGCAGAGGTTTTTATATAATTTAAGGTTTGTTAGATCTTACTAACAAGATGAGGACACTAGCATGGCTTTATTTAGGTTTGTTAGATCTTACTAACAAGATGAGGACACTAGCATGACTTTATGTTGGTTTGTTAGATCTTTTACTAACAAGATGAGAACACTAGCATGGCTTTATGTTGGTTTGTTAGATCTTCCTAACAAGATGAGGACACTAGCATGGCTTTATTTAGGTTTGTTAGATCTTACTAACAAGATGAGGACACTAGCATGACTTTATGTTGGTTTGTTAGATCTTACTAACAAGATGAGGACACTAGCATGGCTTTATTTAGGTTTGTTAGATCTTACTAACAAGATGAGGACACTAGTATGGCTTTATGTTGGTTTGTTAGATCTTCCTAACAAGATGAGGACACTAGTATGGCTTTATGTTGGTTTGTTAGATCTTACTAACAAGATGAGGACACTAGCGTGACTTTATGTTGGTTTGTTAGATCTTACTAACAAGATGAGGACACTAGCGTGACTTTATGTTGGTTTGTTAGATCTTTCTAACAAGATGAGGACACTAGCATGACTTTATGTTGGTTTGTTAGATCTTACTAACAAGATGAGGACACTAGCATGACTTTATGTTGGTTTGTTAGATCTTACTAACAAGATGAGGACACTAGCATGACTTTATGTTGGTTTGTTAGATCTTACTAACAAGATGAGGACACTAGCATGACTTTATGTTGGTTTGTTAGATCTTACTAACAAGATGAGGACACTAGCATGACTTTATGTTGGTTTGTTAGATCTTACTAACAAGATGAGGACACTAGCATGGCTTTATGTTGGTTTGTTAGATCTTTTACTAACAAGATGAGGACACTAGCATGGCTTTATTTAGGTTTATTAGATCTTACTAACAAGATGAGAACACTAGCATGGCTTTATTTAGGTTTGTTAGATCTTACTAACAAGATGAGGACACTAGTATGACTTTATGTTGGTTTGTTAGATCTTACTAACAAGATGAGGACACTAGCATGGCTTTATTTAGGTTTGTTAGATCTTACTAACAAGATGAGAACACTAGCATGGCTTTATTTAGGTTTGTTAGATCTTACTGACAAGATGAGGACACTAGCATGACTTTATGTTGGTTTGTTAGATCTTACTAACAAGATAAGGACACTAGCATGGCTTTATTTAGGTTTGTTAGACCTTACTAACAAGATGAGGACACTAGCATGGCTTAATTTAGGTTTGTTAGATCTTACTAACAAGATGAGGACACTAGCATGACTTTATGTTGGTTTTTTACATCTTTCTAACATGTCTGAAAAATATAAAGTGATATTGATTTAAATGTCTACCTTAGATGCAAAGATTTTAAAAACAGTCATTTTAAGTGTTTTCGTTAGTTTGTATTCAATGTCTTCCAGTAAGTAATACTTTTAGTATTAATAACCACGAAAATAAGAAATCATATTTGAAGGGTTATGCCTGTTTTGGTTCTACATTATCCTGATTAAATAATCAAATTGAGTGATATGTTTCATCAGATTAGGTTTTTCTGAATGGGACTAAAGAAATTGTTAAAGTAGCGTAGTTTTTGTTGTGTTACTTGCAAGAAAGAGATAGCAAGTAATGAGTTGAGTTTCCCCTTGTGTACGCTTCTAATTAAGGACTTGCCTACATATTGCTTCGTACTGAGTAGTTATGCTTTTCCCTGTTATAATGCTTATTGTAAAGAACTGATCCCCCCTTTCCCCCCAAAAAAAATAACCCAGAAAAAAATAAATAATTTATTTTTTATGTAAATATAAATATAAAACCCCAGCAATCATTAGCGGAACTAATTACAATATTAAACATATTCTTCATTGGTTTGGTTCGTGTTATTAAGGTTTGTAACCCACAAGTTATCTGGTGCATAACTAGTTCAGAAAACGTATTCGAAATCAGGAAGGCCTCATGGATAATTCTTGTGTTAAGAGACTGTTATGTTGAAAGATGAAACAATGCTGTTAACAGTGAGTTTACAACTGTTAAAAATAAACCATTTCTTACATGTCATCGCTACACAAGTGCGTTCGTTTAATGTATTAGTTTCTTTAAAATTCTTTGATGGAAAATGCGTATACATGGCAGGACTGTACTCCATATTGTACAATTACGCAACCTTGAAATAAAAGGATTATTTGTTAACGTCTCTGTTAAATTAGCTTCGCGAACAATTTAACGTCCTAGGTTTCCGCCGTCATCATATGCGGTAAAAAGACTTAGTCAAGTTAACAGGTATACTGTAAAAGCAAAAAGTGAGGCTAGAAGACAAATACTCGTGGAAAATGATATCATATTTGTGTCGCTTTACTTTGAAACCATCTATTGTGTTCCTTGTCTAACTTATTACAAGTTCAAATCATTTGTTATGTCCCTTATTTCACTTACTACTAGTTCACATCATCGGTTGTGTCTCTTATTTAGTGCTACTGGTATTACCACAGGGGTAGTAAGGGACAAGACGGATTATTTCCCCCTTTTTTCGTGGTAGAGTTTCAGTGGTATTCTAGTACTGGTCAGGAACAAGATTTTAACCTTTCGTCTTAGTACATGTCTTAACAGTATTCCAGTACTGGTCAGGAAAAAGACGTTAAGTTTTAAACTTTCGTCCTAGTACATGTCTTAACAGTATTCCAGTTCTGGTCAGAAACAAGACGTAAAGTTTTAACCTTTCTTCCCGGTAAGTGTCTTAATAGTATTCTAGGGAAGATCATGGAGAAGGTATGTATTATATTTCACACACGTAGTAGATGTTTTGATGGTAGTCCAGGGTTGGACTTTAGGCTTATGTTTATTATGAAGACGAACTGTTTCTATATACCACTTTAACTGTGCTCAGATCGAACTTTTATTTAAACTCATTCTCCAATGGAGGGACGATATAATTATCTCTAGTTTAGGGATACTAGATGGTCGCACGAGAGGTAAGAGGCCAAAGGTTTCAAGAATAGTTCGTCATAACATCAACAGTCATTTAAGTGTTTTAAGAAGTTTCACCTCCTACTTCCTTGTGCTTTTCACGCAGATATTTCACATATGTTTTGTTTACAGTAGGATTACGTTTTCGTTAACTTTCCTTCTCATGAAAGGAGTGGCGGAAATTTCTGGAGTTGGAGGGTGAAGACGGGCGGTCACAGTGTTGACCGCTATAAAGGCGTGAAATGAGTGAAACTGTAGACCACTAGGTCATATGCTCAACACGACACAGAAAACACGAGGACAAGTGTTTGCAGTCAACTCCAGTCCTGTGTCTGCCTTTTCTTTGATTGCTATCTTGTTAGTCGAAAAAATTCATTTTTCATTTATGTCTAATTTAACTAATGCCGACAAAAAATAAAGAGACGACTGCCTCACTAGCCGACTTTTAACGTCCTGTTTTTAGAACAGAGCGCCTCTGTATTACATTTTGAACGAGCTGGTGAATCAAGAGCTCACGTGAAAAACTGGCACAGCTGCAGATAATTGTCTTAACACATCCAAGTTAACTCATTAAACTATATTCTGTGTGTGTTTGTGAACAGTATGGTTATGTTGTTTCACGGTTCTCTTGTAAAACAATGACACCACAGCTTCGCCACTTTCTACGACACCTTTCGCTCAACCGTTACACAAACTTCCCGCACGTGAATTTCTGCTTCAATTTTGTTTATTTGTGCTTTTGAAGCATTGAAGCGAGTAACGTTTTATATCGAGTTTCAAGCGGCAAGTTGTTTGTGCAATTCATTAACAGATATCACATATCACGTAACTAAACTTGTTAATGGTCAGATATTTACATCAAATTTAATGTCATATTCAAAGAGGTATGCCTAACGCACAATGTGACTACATTATCCTAAAAAGTTGCTGTTAAGCCTTCTATACTGATCTCGATCTCACGCATTCAAAGGCATGCAGGATCAGATAAGAAAAGAGATAAAACAATAACCCGAGCGCTTTCCGAAAATTGGTTTGGTTTGTTTTCAATTACATGCAAAGCTACACCAGGGCTATCAGCGTTAGCCATCCTTAATTTATCAGTGTAAGTTTGTTTGTTTGTTTTTTGAATTTCGCACAAAGCTACTCGAGGGCTATATGTGCTAGCCGTCCCTAATTTAGTAGTGTAAGACTAGAGGAAAGGCAGCTAGTCATCACAACCCACCTCCAACTCTTGGGCTACTCTTTTACCAACGAATAATGGGATCGACCGTCACATTATAATGCTCCCACGGCTGAAAAGGCGAGCAGGTTTGGAGCAACGGAGAATTCGAACCCGCGACTCTCGGATTACGAGTCGAGTGCCTTAACCACCTGGCCATGCCGCGCCTCCTTCCACTTTTCCAAAAAGCTTTGGTTATTGAGTTAATTTTCCAAAGCTATATTGATTTAAAAAATGATCTACAGAAATCGTGAAACTTTCCTACAACAGTGAGGTTCAGTAAATAAATAAAGTTGAAAACTGCACATCAAAAAACATCGAGAAAGTAAAACTGTTAAAATGAGGTGTTATTTTGTAAAAGTTAAACTATTATTTCATCAAGACGTGGTAGCGCCATCTAATGGTAATGTTAGATTTAAACGAAAAAAAAACATACCGAATTCTAATACATTTGAATAAATAGATGAAAATATTTGGAAATAAGCAAAAGCTATATAATGGGCTATCAGTGCTCTACTCAACAGGAGTATCGAAACTCCGTTTCTAGAATTGGTGTGCTGGTAGGGAGAAGAGGTAAAATAGATCTCATCTAGCTATGACAAGTTACTAATTTTATCTCAATAACGAAAGAAGACAGTAAGAGGCAGAATTATTCTAAGAACTGGATGATTTAAGAGTTGAAGAATAACAAACTTTTTTTAACCTTCAAATTACATGTTTTTTTAACCATTCATTATCGGTACCAAACAAATCACTCATTTTCTTCGTAATGAGATTAATTACAATATTGAAGGTACTTCAGTTCATATTTTTCTTTTGTGTTTCAACGTTATTAAGGATTCTATAACCAACAAAATCGTGACACGGAAACATTTCGGTGTATAAGTAGCTGAGAGAAAAGAAAAAAGCTGATAGAAATCACGTTATTAGTAATTCGTGGGTTAAAGTGGAGTAGAAAATTGTCCTGATTTTATGGTAATTGATGAGTGATTCAAGTCTCTAAGAATAGCTGAATTAGGAAGAAGTATGTGCAGGTTAGAAATCACACTGGCGCCGTGTGGACGGACAGTAGCCTTGCCACTTGTTGCATTGTTTAAGGTTTTTCATAGCAGATTTAGGGGTTAACCTAGTCGAGCCCCTTGACGCGCCACGTTGTGCGTTGGCATGCGTTTAGGGAGCTGTTGTCGCCAGTATGTCTGAAGCACACCTGGGCCTGGACCTCGTGCCGCACGTGCTCGTCTCACGCGGTCATTTCCGCTAAGACTTAGTCGAAACGTACGAAGGCGTAATGAGATTATCCAATAACGACGAGTCACGTCCTGAATGAGAACTAGTGGTGAGAGGTGATAGAATAATCAGACACTAGTGTGATAAATGTATCCTTGTTATCGTCGTTAAAAAATATCGAGAGATAAGAACAAAATGTAGTCGTGAATTAGCCGTCATTTTTCGTTTTCTGTATCTGTAGGTCGTAGTAGAAATCGTGTATGTGTAAATTGTAAACTGTCCGATATGTTACGTTTTGATCCCACCTCAAAGATCGATTTTTAATATTGTTACTCCTTAAGCTATCGCAGAGTTACCGCACGGGAGGGAATCTCATATAAATTATTTTATTACGTTTAGTGTATAGTCTTTGCAAATAGATAAAGGAACAGATCTTCCTCAGACAAGGGTTGGGTCGTAATAACCCACTGGAGAAATACTATTAGGGAATAATGTGTTTTCAAGAAGAATCAGAGCAGATATCTTTCAGACAAGAGTCGGGGCACATTGGTCGTTTTAAATAGATAAGGATATAGTAATTCTTATCATAGCGAATTATCAGAATGCATCAACTTTCTTTAAATAAGGATCAAAGCACCAAGGATAAGGGCACAGTGACTCTATTTACAAGAGGAATTGGGCATAATAATGCACTTTAGAGAAGGACAAGGAATAGTAACCCTCTTTAGAGGAGAATCGGCGACAGTAACTTTTTTTAGAGAGTCGTAGTAGCTGTCTTTGTAGAAAAACCAGGCGCATAAACTCTTTCTAGGGGAAGATGAGGCACATTAATTATTTAGGGAAAGAATAGGGTACCGTAACCACCATAGAAAAGTATGTTGGTACAGTAAGTTTCTGCTAGAGAAGGATTGATGCACGGTAGCTCTTATTAGAAGAGAATCGGGACACGGTAACTCATTTCGAGAAGGTTCAGGGCATAGCTTCAAAAACAAACGAAACTTGTATCACCTGATGCACAATAAAATATTCAAGTGCTTTATGCCGAGTGAAAGAGCTTTTATTGCTAATTTGTGGTCACTTAGTGCAATAAACAATTTTGTTAGATGTTCAGTTAAGTAAATCTCATCAAGAAATGATATCAATTTTGAGCTGCTAACGATCCACTCTTATTGTGGAATTCGCAAGTTTCGCTCTTAAATTTTAAAGTTCCAAAGTTATTTCCAGGCCACACTGCTTTACCTTTAACAACTACACTGTAACTGATTTGAGAACTACAATGAATAATAAGAGTTTTAACAACAACACTAAAACGTTTCTTTTGTCCGATCAAGGAAACTAAAATTAGTTAAACCAAAAAATACCCCTGAAGCATTTTAGTTTCTTAAACGTACTATCGTTACAAATCAACCTTACAAAAATTTGGAATTTTTTTTTAGGCTTTAGTAAATGATACTATATTTATATACGATAAAAGAAGTTCAGTGGCGACACCTGTTGAAAACTTGTAAATATAAAAAATTTATAAACAATTTTGAAGAGGAATTTCTGAGTTAGATTTAAATGTAACCTGAAGCTGTTATTGAATTAAACATGCTCTCATTGGTATTATCTGAAATTATTGGTTAATTATGGATGTTATGATTGATAAGAATTACTAGAAAATATTTGTTAATTATGGATGACTAGTCATAATTATGCATATTATGACTGGTACGCGTTACAAGATAGTATTGGTTAATTATGCAAACTATGACTGGCAAATATTACGTGAAATTATGAGTTAATTATGGACGTTATGACTGGTAAGTATTTCTGAAAGTATTGGTTAATTATGATTGTTGGTTGCTTTGATTTTTAAATGTCTTTTTTTATATTATTTATATAGACACACATATATATAAGGAGAAAAACTATAAAACATGTTATACAAAATATTTGGATAAGATTAGGACTGTGTGAGAAAATTACGATCACAGACATAAAGAGGTGTATTTGGGTGTTTGTTAATTGTGAGAGTATTTGGTTTATTAATAAGACTTCGCTGATTTTCCTTCTTCTTTTTTCAGGTTCATGTTTAAGTACTGTGGTATTCTTTTCTGGAAAACTGTGGTTGTTTTGTTCATATATTCATGGAATTTGGAACGGGTTGTTTGGTGTTACTTTAACCTGATTTTAAGTTACGTCCTGTTCCACCTATATAAAAAGCTGGGCAGCTGTTATACTTTATTTTGTAAATGTTTCTTGGTAGGGTGGGTTCATTATATAATTTTTTAACGTATTTAATTCTTCATTCCAGGAGCGAAAACGAATATAATCGTTATGTAAAAGTTATATTTACATGCTAGTCGTTTTGAATATTTTGATACAGGTACGCTGATATTTTCTATGTTTGGGATAGTGCAAGTGATAAATTTTCTTTGTTTTGTGGAGAACTTGGGTTTACTTGTCTGTTAAATATCTCTTTGTCTGTGCGTGTAGAACTACTCGACTGCCCTCTGTCATGAACAAAACGTATTAAAACAGTTTGAACATTACAAGGAAACAATCCAGTCAGACAGTTCAGTCTGTTTTCAACTTCCCACAAAGTTATACAAGAGCTATCTGTGTAACCCGTTACTAATTTGATAATAATAGAATATTCAACAACATCCACCGCCACTCTTGGGCTACTTTTTCACCAACAAATAGTGGGATTGATCGTTACTTTATAATGATCCCATCGTTGAAAGAGCGAGTACATTCGGTGACGAAGATTCGAATTCGACACACGCAGAATGGAAGCCGAGCGCCCTAATTACCAGGTCATGTCATGCCACCAGTCAAACGGACAGGAATTGAATATTTTCACTTATTAATACCTTGAAAATTATATATAATTGAGGAAAGATCCAAAAATAACAAAAACTAAACACAAAAACTAAGTTACATATATCGCTAAAGGGAACAGAAAGATTATATACATGGCAGGAAAATACATTTAACTTCATCATTAATGCACCAGAAATTTTACTTTGTTAAAAAAATAGGAAAAAAAAATCATTAAAATATATATACATGGTTTTTGTTTGGAAAAAGGAATAATTAATGTATGTTTGTTATCTTCACAAACCACGAGATCACACGAGGGAGGTATGATTTGTTTTAATAAAATGCTTACTTGTTTACTGATAATATTCCACCTTTGAATAAACTTCACCATTTTATTTTCAAAATAAAGTAAGGTTGAAAGGTCATACACTAATACCAAACTACACTAAAATATACAGACATGTATATGTTACGTTTTACTTTATAACTAAACATTCAGTAAACTACACAGGAGAGTATAGGTCACTTAACTTTATAACTAGACATTCAGTAAAATATAAACATGTTTTGGTCACACTTCACTTTATAACTAACTATACAGACGAACGAACATAAGTCATACACAGTGATTTTTATTCTTCTTTTATATTTTTTCAGCCAGTTCATTACAAAATTATTCAGTACGATATAATAAGTGGACTCCACCGGTAGTGAACCGTATCAAACAAGTCGATTGCGTGAGGCTTAATATCAGTATAACAGATTGTTTAAACTGAAACCAATAAATAAGTAAAAGAGATTAAGGTTTAAAAAGTTTACTGAGATAAATTTTTAAACTGAAACTAAAACCAAATTTAGCTTGCAATTTAACGCATGCTTAATTAACGTACTGCTTGAATGATTTTGATGCTATGGCAAGAATATTAAAAAATGGAGAAAACCATTTGCTAGAAACAAAGTTGCGTCTGTAAAAAACGGTGTAGTTAACGCGTGTCACCTTTAAGTGAAATTATTTTTTTTTAATGAGCAGGAAGGCGTCATCAATCAGAACAAAAGCCACATGTCTGGTGTAAACCGTCGACTTAAGATGATGTGTGTTTTCAATCACTTCTCATCAGTTTAATCTACCTGCATAATTTTCATAGCTAGTTGCTGTTATTTGGTTCCTTTCACCTTTCCCGACTTTTCATGGAACTCATAAACTAAAAAGAAAACAAACACAATAAAAACAGTAACACTTAAATTTTGAAATATTTTAAATTACAAATAAGTGTTCTATAGCGTTTCGGTTGTATTCCAAAGCTGTCTTTTCATATTCAGTATGAAGAGTCTCCATTAATATTAGCAATGTCTCACTTTCTTCGTCTATGAATGATCTTCAACAGGTTTTAAGACACCAAAATATTACAGTCATATTAAACAATACTTGAATTATTTTAGGCCTCACATTACTGTGTTTCTTTATGCGTTCCCGAAGACTTTTTATTGTAGAACCTCACACACTGGGCAACAAAAATTATTTAACTTTAAATCTTACTTTATTTCGAAACCAAGTGTTAACCTCCAAACTGGTTAGCGAGCTTTATTTCAACATTCAGTTTTGATGGAAATATTAGAGTTTCCTTTTTCTATAGAAAAAAAATGTAATCTTGGATCTGGTTAATAAGGTGTATCTTGGTTTTACGAGGTCCGGCATGACCAAGCGTGTTAAGGCGTGCGACTCGTAATCTGAGGGTCGCGGGTTCGCATCCCGGTCGTGCCAAATATGCTCGCCCTTTCAGCCGTGGGGGCGTTATTATATTACGGTCAATCCCACTATTCGTTGGTAAAAGAGTAGCCCAAGAGTTGGCGGTGGGTGGTGATGACTAGCTGCCTTTCCTCTAGTCTTACACTGCTAAATTAGGGACGGCGAGCGCAGATAGCCTTCGAGTAGCTTTGTGTGAAATTCAAAAACAAACAAACAAACATTGGTTTTTACGGAATTTATATTTTGTATTTTTTTTCTGGCAACAAGAAAAATCTTCATTATGGTATTATAAACGGTAACCTTGAATCTAGTTAGAAACCTCCATTACGGTATTTTCAATATTAACTTTGAATCTGTTTAATAAGTTCGTTTTCGTTTGAAATAACTAACCTTTGATCTGGATAGAAACGTCCATTGCGGTACTGTAAATTATAACCTCCAAGTTGATCAATATGCTACGTTTCACTATTCAAATGGCGTAAGATATGGTTCAGAAGCTTTATTTCAAAGTTACAAATGGAAACATTAGGACTGGCAAAAAATTACGTTTGATTGTTACATGTGGTAACGTTAAGTTTGGTTAAAAATTTAAGTAAGGTATTACATCTGCAACTACTTAAAATAAAGTTTCCGCAAAATTCATCTAATAGTTTTGAGCTTTATTATTGTTTGTTTTGTATTTCGTGCAAAGCTACACGAGGTCTATCTCTGCCAGTCAACCCTAATTTAGCAGAGATAGACAAGATGAAATGCAACTAGTCAAAACCACACACACACCGCCAACTCTTGGACTATTTGTTTACCAACAAATGGTGAGATTGACCATTAGATACTCATGGCTCACTAATCAATTTGAAGGTTAACATTTAGTGTCGAAATAAAATGAGATTTAAAGGCACTATCTGTTAAATAATTTTGTTGCCCAGTGCGTGAGGGCGTTTATATCGATTCTACAGTAAAAAGTATTCGGGAACATATAAAAGAAGATAATAATCTGAGGCCTTAAAACAATGCAAGTATTGTTTAAGTATTGATTGTAATGTTTTGGTACCTTAAAACCCACGACCCTCAGATTCCCAGGCCTTATACATACAGACAGACACAGAAATTCAACCACATATATATTCATATGTAAAAACGACTGGTTTGGATTGAGAAAATTGTTTATGTGAACCTGACGATGACCAAAGAGGGTCGAAACGTTGTTCGCTCCTCTACATTAATTTTCTCAACCCATACCAGCCGTTTTTACATACATATTTCTCTACAAGTGGGTTTTCTCGTCATCACTCATCATATATATATTCCTTCCTACAAGTTGTCTTTGTCGAGTGGGTTATTTATCAGTTCTGGTTGACCTCCCCAGTGGCACAGTGGTATGCCTGCGGATTTATACTGATAGAAACCAGGTTTCGATACTTGTGGTTGGCAAAAAATAGCTCTTTGTGAAGCTTTGTGCATAATAACAGTTCTGGTTGTTACAATATACAAATAAAAGAGTTAATAGTACTTTTTGTCAGCAGATACACATGAAAAGGTACTTATAGCTCCCACAACAAAGCTTCCCAAGTTAGGATATTTGAGTAAAATGTAAGTGTTTCATCTGTAGTCATGAAATTTATTTTCAAACTGGTTCTATAACAATGACCTCTGGTGTTGAGGAAGAGTTGAATGTGGTGAAACCTCCTAACGTTGTCTTGAGTTTAACTTGCAGGAAAGAGGATTCTTTCTAGAGCTTCAGCTAACATGGCTGTTCTGGGTCACCAAGTATGGTGGATTGTATGTTTCAGGTCTCTAGAAGTCCAGCTAATCGAGGGTGAGAGGTCAGGGAGCCGAGCACGTGACGGCGATACTATCGGTCTCGTTGGTTTAGAAAGAATCCCGCGACGCCGTGGTGTCTGTGCTGCACCTGGACAGTCGGCGAAAGAAGGTCGTCAGAAGTGGCATGAGCTTCTTGGCCGCGAAACGCCGCGTGTTGCTAAGGAAACCGCTAGGAGGTATAGGCGAGTTATCACGTGACAGAAGGACACGTAGCTCAATACACGCTTGTAACTAGTATTCACACGAAGCTCACCTTCAGTCATGGTGGTGACGTCGCTATTTCCTGCATCAAGTCGTTCATCGCGTTTGGCGAGATACGATTAATAGTGCAAAAAAGAGCTAGGAGACGTGTTTGTTCAATTAGCCTTGTTTCCATCACACGGGTCGAGCCTCGAAATTTAGTGTTGTAAGTCCTCGGGTCCTCTGATGAGCCATGATGTTTCTTAAGTAGACTACTGTGTGGAAATCACAAACACCACGGAACACTGATCCCAGCCCTTACTTTGCTATATTTAAACACTTGAGACAGTAAGCAGCAAGACTTATCGCCTACAATACATTATTCTGGTTCAGTTAGTTACACATTAGAGACTGTTCATGAATTCGGTGAAGAAATTAGCTCCAAAACGTAAAAGAACGTGGTTACGAGTATATTAATTCTTAATGAATACGTACATATTTTTAATAACACCTTACTACGAAGAAATATTTCATATTTCAACGTCTTAGTTTGTCGTAATATCATATGATGTTCTGATGAAAACAGGCTACCTAAGAGATCAGAAAAAAAATCCTACTTATGAATACACTTAATATTATAGTTATACTTATAATAGTTAAAACGCATTGGCATGCGCTCGTAATCTGAGGGTCGCGGGTTCGCATCCGAGTCGCGCTAAACATGCTCGCTCTCCCAGCCGTGGGGGCGTTATAATGTGACGGTCAATCCCACTTTTCGTTGGTAAAAGAGTAGCCCAAGAGTTGGCGGTGGGTGGTGATGACTAGCTGCCTTCCTCTAGTCTTACACTTGTATTTTCTTACTCAAACTACTAAATTAGGGACGGCTAGCACAGATAGCCCTCGAGTAGCTTTGTGCGAATTTCAAAACAAACAAACAAACATAAAACAATACGACACTACTGTGCTACTGATCTTACATGTTCATAAACAGTTACACAAACGATCGCTTAGTATACTTCAAATTTTAGTAACTTTATTTGCTATCTATAGATGGCAATATGACAAATAATGCTTTTAATTGAAAAATTAGAATTTCAATTTTTGTGTGAGAGACCAAAGTCATTGCTTAGCGAAAAGCGTATAAAATATATTTGTGTATATTTTCCATTTAAAGAAAAGGTTTGGTTTGCTTTGAATTTCGCGCAAAGCTACTTGAGGGCTATCTGTGCTAGCCGTCCCTAATTTAACAGTGTAAGATTGACTAGAGGGAAGGCAGCTAGTCATCATCACCCACCGCCAACTTTTAAGTTTCTCTTTTACCAACGAAGAGTGGGATTGACTGTAACTTTATAACGTCCCCACGGCTCAAAGAGCGAACATGTTTGGTGTAACGGGCATTCGAACTCGCGACCCTCAGATTACGAGTCGAGTGCCTTAACCACCTAGCCATGCCGGGCCTTCAGAAAAGTCCTACTCGTATAGGATGTTGCTCACTTGTAAGCACGTTTAACAGAATATTTAAGTGAAGAATCGTTGTTCGTAATAAAGATGTTAAAGGGCATCATTCAACTGTTTAGTTTATTTGAAGACAGATTGAGATCGTTTAGATGAATTATAAACGTGATCTTTTCTATTCTTCTTGTTTTAATGGTATATTGTAAACCTTTCAGCAAACAAAACCAAAACAATGGAACATTTATCAAGGAACTCATATTTCAAAATAATTATATCTGCTACACTAGGACCTTATATCCAATTCGTTTTTATTCTGTCATTTCTCGTCTATTATATTCAATATATTTCATAATATGTTAAGACGATTAATCCCCAAGTAACCCTCAAAACACTAAACCGTACGATCAGTGAACACGCTCAACTCTTAATTTGAGGGTCGCGGGTTTGAATCCCCGTCACACCAAACATGCTCGTTCTTTCAGCTGTGGAGACGCTATAATGTTCGCCTAGTGCCACCACTCGTTGGTAAAAGAGCAGCTGAAGAGTTGGCGGTGGATGGCAATGACTAGCTGCCTTCCCTCTAGTCTTACATTATTAAATTAGGGATGGTTAGCACCATCGTGTAGCTTTTGCGCGAAATTTAAAACAAGCCAAATAGTATGGTTTGAATCAGGATTTTATCGACCCAGTACGCCAAAATGTACACCTAGACTACAAACAATAATTATCTATTGAGATTTCTGGAACACTAGAAGTAACAGATCATACATTTGGGCATAAACTTCTAATGGCTTCAGTTTATCAGTAAGATGAATATTTGTTGTCTCGTATTATAATTTATCTCGGACGAGCCTCTGATTTATTATGTTACATATTACAATTTCAAATAAATAGTAACTGAAATTTGAAATTTAACTGAACGTCAGCTGTGTAATATTTGCCAACAAAATTGATACACATAATTTTCTTTCGTAACATAAATATGTTTTAATATAATTTGTTTTAATTTTTGCACAAAGCTACTAGAGGGTTATCTGAGCTAACTGTCACCATCCACAGCCAATTCTTGGGCTACTCTTTTACCAATGAATAGTGGGATTGACCGTAACATTATAACGCCCCACGGCTGAAAGGACGAGCATATTCGGTGTGACAAGGATTCGAACCGCGACCCTCAATCCTTAACCGCCTGGCTATGCTGGGCTTTTGATATATAGAAACAACAATACAATTTATAATAACGGTTATTACAAATAACGATTTATTTTCAAAAGTTTTACAAACTTCCAAACAATAACGAGTTTTCTATATGGTCTGGAACAAAATATTTTATAGCCGGGTCAAGGAGAGCAAATTATTTCTAATTTATACGCAAAAGCTTTACAAACATATTAAGTCCTCTATCTGGTTTGAAATTGAATACGTTGTCGAAGGTTCATGAGGCGCAAATAACTTACGTTGATACGCCGACACGCTTCGCTTGACGGGAATGCCAGCAAGCTCTATTCTTGTTTGGTCTAACGTGGTTTACAAACTCACTTTTTACCGATGGTGATACCAAATGTCCTCATAGTAATTTTAACGCCGGAAGTTAATTCACTGAAACTAAACGGTTGTTATGGTCGAAACACATAAACGTTCTTTGTCAAATATCTGTAGTTTTCTGATTAATAAGCGCTTGTTACGATTACAGCTTTCCAGATTTATAGCATACCGTCTGTAAAGACTCAACAATATGTAAAAACTTCCTCTTGAAGCATCGATTTATAAACTTTTAGAAGACGTTCTGGGCAGTTCACTTGGTTACAATACTGCCAAGCATTAGTATAACATGTACCTAGATATTGTTGCTGCTTACGATCGAGTAGGTACACATTTAACATTATACGTCACGTGCATTTCTAAATATATTTTTAGCTGAAACAAACCTCCATATCAAAATAAATAAACATCAGTAAATCCGTTACATTGTGAAAACGTTTCTATATTAGTGTCAGGTTCCCCAGTGGTTGAACAGTAAGCTTACGCTAAAGTCCGGAGTTCAATTCTCCGCGATGGACACAACCCAATGTGACTTTGCTCTTAAAACAGACAGACAAAAAAAGTAAAGAAATAGGTTTCGGTGTATTCTCATAAAGTTAAAATAAAAGAAAATTCGATCGCTCGGACACCTGTAGTGCCATTTAGCAGTTTATAAAATAATTATCATAAATTAATAAATGTTCGAATTTAATTCTTTTTCAAAGCTCAAAACTATGGTAGCATAGATATCAAGATTATAATTATCTTGCTGAAGTATTTTATTTATCTAGGCTTAGCATAGCCGGGTAATTAACCTATAAATACGTGTATCATATGTCTACCATTTATATTATGTTTGTTTGTTTGTTTGTTTTTTGAATTTCGCACAAAGCTACTCGAGGGCCATCTGTGCTAGCCGTCCTTAATTTAGCAGTGTAAGACTAGAGGGAAGGCAGCTAGTCATCATCACCCACCGCAAACTCTTGGGCTACTCTTTTACCAATGAATAGTGGGATTGATCGTTACATTATAAAGCCCCCACGGCTGAAAGGGCGAGCATGTTTGGCTCGACACTCAGATTACGAGTCGCACGCCTTGGCATTGCCGTGCCCATTTATATTATACCTGTGTGTATGTATATATATAGATTTGTATCGTAATGTCAAAAGCACATACCTACAGACCAGTCCAGTAATTTGGAGAAACCTATTCGGCGTAATATTAGTATATATGCTCATAATATATCGTGACCAATACTGTGAATGATCGGCTTTTCGCTAAGGAATTCAATAGGGTGGTTTTTCGGCGCATGAATTATTAAGAATCCTTGTCGATTCCTATAATTATGTATTACCTTACTTAAAATAGTTGCATATTCTCAGAGCTCTTGTTAAGGATAAACACTAAAACACAAGTACATTACGTATGAAAGACATAAAAAGTAGCGATTCGTTTATTTTTTGTGGGTGTTTTTATAATTCTGTTATTTCGGACTTATAGACGATATATAGACATCAAACATATAGACAAAGAAGTCAGAAAATCCTGTTTTATAATATCAGGATAATGTTGTATTATATTAACTTATACAAGTTTCGGTACAGACGTATTATTAACTTTATACACTGCTGGTCAAAATCTTAAGGCCAGTGAACATAAAGAAAAAATATGCATTTTGCGATGTTAAACTCAACCACTTATTTGAGTAAAGCTTCGAAAGATGAAAATAAGAAAAGGGAAAATAAAAATAAAAACTTTTTAGCATTTAATAGGAAAAATGTGAACACTATGAAATTAGCTTAAATAACAGCTGGTCAAAAGATTAAGACCACAACAAAAGAATTCTAAACAGGGTAGGAAATGCCCAACAAGAGGTCTCAGTAGTGAGTTGCACGGCCGTCATTACGAATAACTTCAAACATTTGCTTTGGCATGGCTGGTTGGAATGTTATTCCAAGCGGTGAAGATGGCTTCACGAAGATCATGCACTGTTTGGAATTGACGTCCATTTCTATAGACTTCCCTTGCCATTCACCACCAAACATTTTCAATGGGGTTCAGTTCGGGCGAACACGCTGGATGGTCCAAAAGAATCACGTTATTCGCCATGAAAAAGTCCTTTGTCCTGCGGGCATTGTGGATTATAGCATTGTCCTGCTGAAAGATCCAGTCATTTCCACACAAGCGAGGGCCTTCAGTCAATAAGGATGCTCTCTCCGACATGCCAATGTAGCCAGATACTGTTTGATGCCCCTATATACCCTGAAGCTCCATTGTTCCATGGAAGGCTATGGAAGGAGAAAGAACCCCAGATCATGATGGAAGCTCCTCCACTGTGTTGTGTAGAAAATGTCTCCGGTGGGATATCCTTATCGTGCCAGTAACCTTAGAAGCCATCTGGACCATCAAGGTTAATTTTTTTCTCATCAAAGAACAAAACCTTTGTTTACTTTTCTACGTCCCATGTTTGGTGCTACTCAGCAAAGTTTAACCGAGGTGTTTCGTGGTGTGAAAAGAGGCATGGCCTTTGAAGACGTTTACGGTTTTTAAAGCCTTTCTCTCGTGGATGCCGTCTTTTTGTTTTTGAGCTGCATTATGCGTCCGTAAGGGCCTAAATTTGGTTCGACGATCGGCTGGTGTCTTGCCGGACAACCCGTCGAATCCTCCTGCTCAACGCCGGTGAAATTTTCTTGAGCCAACCACTTGAAATTCTCGTTCCATATCACTCATGATCCTTTAAGAAATTTAAAACAGCAGTTTTACTACGCCCAATCTCACAAGCGATGGCACGTTGAGAGAGACCTAGCTGCCTTCCATCTAGTCTTACACTGCTAAATTAAGGACGGCTAGCACAGAAAGCCCTCGAGTAGCTTTGTGCGAAATTCCAAAACAAACATGTATATTGTACTTTAATTTTATATAAACTTGTTTTATTAATTCGCGAATCAAGATAGAGATGTTTACTTGTTTTTAAAGTTACCATAGAACTAGTAAATCCATCATAAAGAATGATTGTACATTTATTATATATTTTTGTGTATTCGTGTATAGCGACAAGGTAAAGAAATTTCTTCAGCTGGTGGCGAGTTATTACTCTCGTGCCATCTAGTGGTTTGTAATGTAATTATTAGGAATCAGTATTATCTTTCAGCAATTTAATTATTATTATTCTAATAAAAGATATTAATTCTCTCTAGTGGTGAATTTCAGATTGAATATTTACCAATTAGAAGACGTTTTAATTAGTTTAAGAATTTTGAAGCATTTCAATGAACCAAGAGCTAAAAGAACTTATATTTCACAATCAAAAGAAACTGCAGATTTAAATGAGTAACAAATTCCTTGTCATTGACATAAAATAATTTTGCTTTAGTTAGAAACGCCGCTTTACTAAAGCGACGTTTTGATTGTTCTACTGCGGGTCGTCAGGCTTAAAAATCACATAATCAATATAAATAGTTTTATTAAAGACTAGGGCGTGAGCATTGTCACTAATATACTAACCACAAAAATTATCAATGTGCAAAAATCGAGACAATTATCACAAAGTTTGGATTTGGCCTAGCAGTTAGCGCTGGTCTGTAAATTGGAGAGATCCCTTTTCCATAAAAATACTCTCTTTAGTTTGAAATTGTAGGTACGTTATAAGATTGTTGACCAATAAATAAGAGTTGTCGTTGGGTCTTGTTGATTAATAACCATATTCCATTAGAGGAGTCTAAGAGGTATCTTTGGGTCTTGTTAAATAACTGCCTTTCACTTGAAAAATGAGCATGGCTGGAGCTTGTGTAGCTATACGCGAATTTTTAATTTACTTTGATTTGAATTTTGTGCAAAGCTTCGTAAGAGCTATCTACTCTAGCCGTCCATAATTCAGCAGTGAAAGACTAGAGGGAAGGTAACTAGTCATCACCACCCACTGGCAACTTTTGGGCCACTCTTTTACCAACGAATAGTGGGATTGACCGTCATATTATAAGACCTCACTGCAGAAAGGTCGAGCATGTTTTTTGAGTGGCGGGGATTCGAACATGTGACCCGTAGAGTACGAGACGAGCGCTCTAATCATCAGACATAACAATCTCCTAGATTTAGGAATTTAGACTGATAATGCCTGTTTTTGAAGTCTTTCTGTTTTTATAATGTCTTCATAAGTAAAGTAAAATTGAAGCGAACTGAAATATTCAAGATAAATTGAAGCTTAAAACTTGAGAGTTTTGATAAAAATAATTCCATTTTGAAAAGTATACATCAAGTGATTTTTTCAGTTAAATAACACTAAATTTTAAAAAATACAAAGTGTATAACGTTGGCACTTTTGATAAAAATAATGTTTTGAAACACCTAAAAAACTGTGTATTTTAAGTATAATTACGTGAAAAATATGCGATTGTGTTTGCTTAGTAGAGAAATTCCATAATGAAACATCGGGACTTTGGTAGAAACTTTTATGTCGCTTCCAAAGCTAAAAATATCAGTTTTCTCTTTTCTAAGATGCAAAGTAAATTAAATTTGAAAAGAAGGCGCAATGATATCATATTCTAATGCATTTTGATTGAAAATTACTATTTTTGAAGTCATTTTATTGTTTATCTCTTCTTCAGAAGTAAAATAAAATTGAAGCAAACTGGAATATTCAAGACAAATCGAGGCTTAAGTATCGAGTGTTTTGCGAAAATAGTTCAGTTTTGAAAATCCCAGATCAAATGCATCTTTGTAATCCAGTAATATGAAATACGTTTTGATGAAATGTTTGAAGAATAGATCTTGAATAATTGTACGACATTAGACAGTGAACAGAGACTGCTGGTAAACCAGTAGACATTGTGTGTATTTTTCTAATGAATAATTTAAAAGTGTGAACATTTAATGTACAATATCCAGCTTTAATGTGTTCCAACAGAACGAATATAGCATATAATAAATATTTATAATTTAAAATTATGGAAGTGATGTATTTTTAATTTTAATTATAAATGATATATAAATAGCTGAAGTAACCTGAGGTAATGGTGGTTGTTTGTCTTGTGTTTCCGCTGGTCGTTTCTTAGTTGAAGATTCACCACTACATTCTGACTGATTAAGAAGATGCAACTTTATCTGGACGAATTAAGACTTTGTGCATTGGGAACAGAAAAGATTTATGTGTACAATATTTATATTAAGGAACTGGAATTTTTAAGTTTTAAATTTCAAATGTTAAACGTTTAAACACTTTTTACTGACATTTTAATTTTTTTTCCTCGAGTGGCAATCTCAAAATAAAATTACTTCAAATATTACTCTTTTTCTTATGTTCCCTGCTGGTACAGCGGTAAGTTTATGGATTTACAATACTAAAATCAGGGGTTGGACTCCCCTCGCTGGATTCAGCAGATTGCTTGATGTGCCTTTGCTATACAAAAACACACACACACTAATATAGTTTCTTTGCTTTAAAAATTTACGTGCAGTCTATATTTTCAAATAACAATTTAATTATAACTTCTAATTTATTAAATGTATCTGTGCGTGTGTGTGTTTTCTTATTTTTCTTATAGCAAAGCTACATCGGGCCATCTGCCGAGTCCACTGATACATGTATCTGATGGAATCAAAACGGAATCCGAGTCCTCGCCTATTATAAATGCCACAAACGGTTTGTATTTTGCCAAAATCATTTATTAAAAGATAACATTTGAGGCTACCACCGTTCTTCAGATCTACATGCAAACAAATATTTTGTAATATATAAACAAAATTGTAAATATTTCTTTTAAACTGATAATGAAACATAATTCAGTAATAATTAAAATTGTATTACATTCCATAAAGCTATTTTGTATTTACTTAAAATACTTTTTATAAATTCTAATTTTGAGAACTAATCTCAACTCTTAATTATTTAGCACTTTTTCATAATTTATAAACAGTTATAAATATTTATTTTATAACGCTGATAACGAAATATCGACTTTTATTCAAAATAAGCTTTCAGGTTGACGTCTATACCACTTTCGTTTAGAACGTCACCTATTTCAGTTTAAATTAAATTAAAAATTCAATTACCTTCCAAGGAATGAGTGAACTTTACAGTGACGATAATTGTCCGGATTTTACAATTTGTAATTTTTGGTACGGTAAATAAGAGACATTATGTAAATTATTTCGTAACTCCTTTGCATTTGTATTAAAATTTTTCCATCTCAAATTTCTCATTGAACAAATTATATGTTAGTTGTGAAGCGCAAAGCTTTGGCTACCAATGTTTCACTCATCACAAATATTAAGCCTCGGTGTTTAACGTTAAAAGCTTTAAGGTTTACCGTGGAGCCATATCGTGCAAATTTTTCACTGCTAATTAATTATATAATTTCGGTCTTTAATATTTTTCAGAAAATATAATTGCGATTTAATAAGAGTAATAAAATTGTACATTGAGCTTATATATAATACAGATTATCTATTTATATGTCAATTTTCTGATGAAAGTAAAGTTAAATTAAAATCTATTTATTTATATAAAATCATTTTAAAACAATTTGTATTTTACACAATTGAATATAATTGATTTTATCTTCTTCATTTAATCGGGATCACATTTTCGAAGGATAAAAATATAAAAAAATATTTTTTCAACTGTAGGTAAAAAACTGCTTACTAATCTCACTTATTAAAATACTACTGCTTTTTCATATGTCACTTACGTTTTTAATATTTGACGTAGAATAATACTGTTGAAGTTCAATTTATTTAGCACAAATAATCGTAATATAAAACTATTGTGCAAGCATTTTGGTACAGTTTAAGTTTTAAACAAGTACTATACTCTTCAAAAAAAAGAAACGGAAAAGGGATATTTTTGTCATTTTAAAGAGAAATATATGTAATAACGTTACAAGCTCAGAGTATGTGATGTTACACGTGTTAAGGCACTGATTGTCAGACCAAAATGACAATAAACGTTGTGCACTTTGAAAACGGAGGAAAACATCGGATTTTTCGCCAAAACGCATGCGTGTCCAATAAATTTATTTGAGAGATCTGCATGTTCTCGAAGTACAACATGTGCAAAATCCCTATAAAAGTGACGGGTTCTAGGTTTCCATAGCTCAGTGTTAAGCCACCGACACGCAATACAGTTACGCCAAGACTGACTGAAGCACAACGCAACAACGCCATTGGTCGCTTGGAAGCAGGCGAATCTCGATCAGATGTTGCCAGAACTGTGAATGTCCACCCAAGCACCATAACAAGGCTATGGAATCGTCACCAACAACATGGATCAACTCGTGACTGTCCAAGATCGCTACATCCGGTTACGTCACCTTCGGGATAGGACCACCACTGCGACGTCTACTGCCTCAACCATACCAGGGCTGCGTAGGATTTCCGATCAGACCTACGCAACCGTCGACGAGATTCTTAGGCCCCATGTGCAACTCATCATGGTGAACGTCAACGACGTTTTTCAACATGACAACACCCGTCCTCACACAGCTCGACTCACCACTGTCTTCTTGAGACACCAAAACATCAACGTTCTTCCCTGGCTCTCCAGATCACCAGATTTAAACCCCATCGAACATCTTTGGGACGAGTTGGACCGACGTCTGCGACGGCGACAACCTCAACCGCGGACTCTACCTCAGCTTGCAGCAGCTTTGCAGGCTGAGTGGACAGCCATTCCACAGGATGTGATTCGTTATCTCATGGGTTCCATGGGCAGGAGATGCCAAGCAGTTATTGATGCTCATGGGGGGCATACTCGTTATTGACGTTGAGTGACGTTAAACTTTAACTAGTGAGCGTGGACTTCGCCTTTGCAGACTTTGGATGTTCAGCAGTGAATGTGCAAAGTTTCACACATGTCATACAGAACTACCCGGAATAAACTTGTTAACAATCTGTCTCAAATTTGGCCTTTTGCGTTTCTTTTTTTGAGAAGTATATTTCTGAAGTTATATTGTTTTGGCACAAGACTTTAATTCAGAATATAAATCATTAGTGTTACGTTTTGCATTTAATTGAAAGTTATAACAATTACCTTGTAGTATCGTCTGTAATCGTAATTTGGAAATAATTGAATATCAAACTATATTAAAATGAATAAAATAATTGTGTTTATGGACAACAGTTGGCAAAATAATAAAAATTTCTGTATGAAACTCTAAATATTGCTTTCCATCTGGCCCGGCATGGCCAAGCGTGTTAAGGCGTTCGAATCGTAATCTGAGGGTCGCGTGTTCGAATCCCCATCGCACCAAACATGCTCGCCCTTTCAGCCGTAGGGGCGTTATAATTTGACAGTCAAACCCACTATTCGTTGGTAAAAAAATAGCCCAAGAGATGGCGGTCGGTGGTGATGACTAGCTGCCTTCCCTCTGGTCTTACACTGCTAAATTAGGGACGGCTAGCGCAGATAGCCCTCGAGTAGCTTTGCGCAAAATTAAAACAAACAAGGCTTTTCATCTTTTTTCGAAAAAAAATTGAGTTGATTATTTCTTAGAATAATAGTTTGATTACAACCTTTCTTTTCTTGTGTATATGTTTAACTAAATGAAGAAAAACAAACGAAAGTGATTTATCAACAATTATCATAGCATAAAATAACAACAAACAACTAGTTACGCGAAATAGTTTTTGCTTTAACAGATGACAACATATGCTACCCAATTTCATTGCATAGTTTTGGTCCAAAATGGCGCTTAAAGCTCACACAATTTCCAAAATAGTTTATGTTGTGGAAAATGTATGACAAAAACAAACCAATATTTTATTACAGATATTTGGAAACGAAATAATCGACACTAAGCCAATTCTTTATGACAATATTCTTCACTTATTTAAGTTACTTTTAATAAATACTGATATTCTGATAAGCCTAATTTGTGACTATTTTTCTCCCTATAATATATAAACATAATTGAAAATATCTATTTTACTATGCTGATAACATCTAATTTGATTGAGCATAGATTTTATTTAAGTCTCAATGTATGTAAATTTTGTTTGCCACGCTACCTATGTCACTTGAATTTTAAACTGTATTACATTCTGAGGAATGTAAACAAACGTTGATGATGATTGTCTCGATTTTACAATTTGTAATTTCTGATTTTTGCACGGTTTTGTAACTCTCTTGTAATAGTATTAAAAACCTATTCCCTTGGGAAATTTCACGTTGAAAAATATGTTTGTTGTAAAGGGTGAACATTGGGGTAAGCTTTAATCACCGCATTTATCGATCCAGATTTTCAACATTATAAATTTTAAACTTATTGATAAGCCACACTTGACAAACTTTTACTCCTAACTATACAATTTCCGTTCTTAATATATTTCTTGAAGTACACCTGAAATTTAAGCAGAGATCTATCAGGATCTAAAAATTATTTCAATACAGTTTTTGAAAATATAATAATTACTCTAATATTTAATCTTAGTTTTAAAAAATGAAAAGGTGTTATTTTTCTAGATGATACCTAAGTAGTAGACCTATGGAACTGAAAATTGAAATGCACTCATCAGGTATGACTATTTTTATGTACATGCAGTAACTAGGCGATTGTTTTTGAATTTCGCGCAAAGCTACTCGAGGGCTATACGCGCTAGCCGTCCCTAATTTAGCAGTGTAACACCAGAGGGAAGGCAGCTAGTCATCATCACCCACCGCCAACTCTTGGGCTACTCTTTTACCAACGAATAGTGGGATTGACTGTCACATTATAATGCCCACACGGCTGAAAGGACGAACATGTTTGGTCATATATTAAGGATAAAGAAATTGGAGTTGGAGTAGAATGTCTAAAGGAAAGTTAATATTTGATGACTATGGGTTGTCTAGGTTAATAAATTCTTTTTATTAAGTTTTACTAATGAAGATTTAAGTAATATCTCTCATTTTCAACACTTGATTGGTTAGAACAAGACTGACGAAGGTTGCATTAATTCTCAGTTTGAAAAAAGTTAAGGATTTTATACGTGAGCCATTTGCTACTATTTTCTAAGTCCTTGAATAGTAGGCAGGTTCCACAAGATCGGAAGCTGGGTAATAGTACCTCTCTTTTCAATGGAGGTGATAAAATTGTCTTGGTAATTATTTGTCAATTAGATTCACGTTATTGGTGGGAAAAGATTTTTAAAATGTGATAAAAGATGATTTTAACAAAGTTTAAGATTGTATCGACTAGTTAGCATCGTTTAACTAAGGGAAAACCTTGTTTCATTAATATTTTGACATTCTTTGAAGAATGTCACTGCTTATGTAGACGAAAGTGTGTTTGTGAATATGGTATATATAGATTTTCAAAATATTTGACAAGATGCTACATAAGACTAGTTTGAAACATCTCTATATGTATGAAGGATAGTTTGGATCACTGAATAAAAATCTGGCTAGATGTAAGATAGCAGAAGTTCGGTGAAACTGAATTTATATCGTAAGTGAGGTATAAATATTTTTTTGTAGTGAGTATGGCTGTTGATGTGGACTTTTCATACGTCAGTGTGTCTTTCTTTATAAATGATGTTTTGTTTTGTTTGTAATTTAGCACAAAACTACACAAACGGCTATCTATGCTCCTTCCACCACAGATATCGAAAACCGGTTTTTAGCGATGTAAGTCTGTTGTTCCACTGGAGGTATTTCTATAAATGAACCCCAAATCACTGTCACCCACACTTATTGACAGTGATTGATAGGTGCTATATCGTCCAGGCTAACAAATTTTAAGTACCACTTCACTTTTTATAATTCCATGCTATTCATTTGTATAAAGATGGCTGAATGAAAGATTTGATGCCTTATAATCTAAATTTTCAGAATTTGATCGATTCCGTCAGTAACAATTTTAAGAAAACCTTGTGTTCTAAAATGTGAGGCAGACTCTAGAAAACACGATGTACTTAGTGCGTAGTAAAACATTTACTTACTTAGTTAATATATAGCCTAATATCGTATGGGTTCCACGTACTTGTTATGTGTTCATTTGTTTATAGTTCATAATTATAATGTACTATTCAAACTGCTGTTTTTTTCTTTCGGCTTACATTTGTGATATTTGCTATGTTGTAACAAATTTATTTTTCCCACCCACCTAAATACTGTATTTTTCTGAAAATTAAATTTCTTACGAATGATGTCTTAAAGTGTTTTTCGTGTGAAAACGAGTTTAAAAAAAACCGAAAGAAATAACACAATGTATGGACTATTTTAAATACTTTTGTACAAAATATACTAGAATCAAAACGGTGGAGAATTTAGTCACTCTTGGTGCAAAGAAAAGTTAACTAGATTTACCAAACATCAAGCTCCAAGTTATACAGATTTTGAAGATAATGGAAATAAAGATATGAAGGCAAAAAATAGCAAACATGGACATAAAGTTTTCGGAATTTGAAACTTTGATCCAGTCGAAAACACCAAGTGTTAATTTAGGGCATGAAGTAGGGAAAATTGAAGGAGTAAAATAGTGTGTAAAAAAAGTAGAGAGCTTAGAGGAGATAATGCTACTACTGGTGCACAGAAATAGAATCGGAAATTTTTTAAGTTGTAGGCATTTCTGTCGCTGAGAAAGCAGAATGTGTAGAGATCATCAGGCAAGTTGGGAATCAGGACTACAAGTAGGACAAAATGACAATCAAATTGCCCACTGTGTAAAATCATACAACCTTTCATGTCCGCCTTCAATCGCAGAAAACCTAATTAGTCGGCTGAAAAAACACAAACAAAAGCATTGAATTAATACTTTCGAAGACAAAGGTTAATCTACTAAAGGTATCCATTCCACTTTTCCAATCACGCGATTATTAGAATATGAACACCAGGCTCCAGTATTAAAGAAACTATTATTCGAAACAAAACAGCTGACCACGTGTCTCAGAACGGCTGGTATGGGTTTTAACACTTTTATTGATAAGGACAGAACATCTTCAGGTTGTACGGTTGACAATGGCGTAATGTAGGTAAGTTCAGGCATAATGGAGTTTAAACAGATAACATAGTACACAAAGAAACACAAATGACTTACACTTCTCGTATAATCGGTGTGTTGTAATAATTCTTGATGACGGACGAGAAATCCACTTGAAATAAACATGTATCTCAGAACGGCTGGTATGGGTATTAACATTTTTATTTCAAGTGGGTTTCTCGTCATCAGGTAAACAGTTGATCAAGGACGTGTGGACTCGGAAAGGTCTGATAATGGCAAGACGTGCGGAGAGAGAAAATACTACATATTAAGTCCTATGCTAACTTGAAACTTGTAGATCAAAGAAAGACGCACGAGAGAACAATATAACAAACTTTATTAAAAATTGTAATACAATAGGTAAACCTTTTTTATGTATAACATTTATGGACTTGTGTAAAAGTCATAAATATTTTAACGTAATTGAAAATTATGAAGGTGATAATATCTGCTCTTTTATCAATTATGTAAAACATTAGAAGGTTTTCAGTGATGTCGAGAAAACCCACTTGAAGAGAAGTATATATGTAAAAACGGCTCGTTTGGGTTGATAAAATTTTTTACGTATAGGAGTGAATAACGTTTCGACCTTCTTCGATCATCTTCAGGTTCACAAAGAAAGCGAGAGATAACTGACCGGAAGCTGACCACATGTTTGTGAGGGGTTGTGTAACTGAGTGTCGGAATGTAGAGGGCGGTGTTAGGTGTTTGAATATATAATTTTATATATTACGGTGTTCCTTTGTATTGGTTTATTTTGGGCTTAAGTTGTTGTATAAGTAAGGCTTCTTTAATTTTGCATTTGTTTATGTTTGTTTCTTTATTTAGTATTTGAGTGTTTTCTATGGTTATGTTGTGTTTATTTGACTTGCAGTGTTCGAAAACGTGTGAAGGTGACTTTTTATGTCCTTTAAATCTGGTTTCCATTTTTCTACTTGTTTATCCGGGCCCGGCATGGCCAAGCGTGTTAAGGTGTGCGACGCGTAATCTGAGGGTCGCGGGTTCGCATCCCTTTCAGCCGTGGGGGCGTTATAATGTGACGGTCAATCCCACTATTCATTGGTAAAAGAGTAGCCCAAGAGTTGGCGGTGGGTGGTGATGACTAGCTGCCTTCCCTCAAGTCTTACACTGCTAAATTAGGTACGGCCAGCACAGATAACCCTCGAGTAGCTGTGTGTGAAATTCCAAAACAAACAAACAAACTTGTTTCTCCAATATAGACGTCGTGGCAGTTATCACATTGTATTTTATAAATAATGTTGGTGTGATGTTTGTCAGTGTAGTTTTTACATAGTGTGGACCTCAGTTTTATGCCTGGTTTTTGAATAAATTTGGTATTAACTGGAATGTTATATTTTGTTACTAGTTTTTGCCAGATGTTGGTTATTTTTCTGTTGATGTCGGGAATATATGGTATGCAGCAACATATGGTTTCGTGATTTTTTGATTCGTGAGATATATTTACTTTTGTTGGTTGATTTTGGTGTCTAGGTTTTACTTTATACACATGAATATTAGAAGCTTAGTGAAAACTATGATGAATTTATTTTATTTCCAACAGAACAAATAATTGATATTGATATAATAACACTAACAGAAGTTTGATTAGATAACTTGCCAATTTACTTTTTAATATTCCAGGCTACGTAGCAACCAAACCTTCATTAAATCTTAACCAAAATATACTCTTCAAAAAAAGAAACGCAAAAGGCAAAATTTGAGACAAATTGTTAACAAGTTTATTCCGGGTAGTTCTGTATGACATGTGTGAAACTTTGCACATTCACTGCTGAACATCCAAAGTCCACGCTCACTAGTTGAAGTTTAACGTCACTCAACGTCAATAACGAGTATGCCCCCCGTGAGCATCAATAACTGCTAAGCATCTCCTTCCCATAGAAGCAATGAGATGACGAATCACATCCTGTGGAATGGCTGTCCACTCAGCCTGCAAAGCTGCTGCAAGCTGAGGTAGAGTCCGAAGTTAAGGTTGTCGCCGTCGCAGACGTCGGTCCAACTCGTCCCAAAGATGTTCGATGGGGTTTACATCTCGTGATCTGGAGGGCCAGGGAAGAACGTTGATGTTATGGTGTCTCAAGAAGACAGTGGTGAGTCGGGCTGTGTGAGGACGGGCGTTGTCATGCTGAAAAACGTCGTTGACGTTTACCATGATGGGTTGCACATAGGGCCTAAGAATCTCGTCGACGGTTGCGTACGGTCTGATCAGAAATCCTACGCAGCCCTGGTATGGTTGAGGCAGTAAACGTCGCAGTGGTGGTCCTATCCCAAAGGTGACGTAACCGGATGTAGCGATCTTGTGCGGGCGTGGTCACACGAGGTCTGCCAGATCGTGGACGGTCACGAGTTGATCCATGTTGTTGGTGACGATCCCATAGCCTTGTGATGGTGCTTGGGTGGACATTCACAGCTCTGGCAACATCTGATCGAGATTCGCCTGTTTCCAAGCGACCAATGGCGTTGTTGCGTTGTGCTTCAGTCAGTCTTGGCGTAACTGTATTACGTGTCGGTGGCTTAACACTGAACTATGGAAACCAAGAACCCGTCACTTTTATAGGGATTTTGCACATGTTGCACTTCGAGAACATGCAGATCTCTCAAACAAATTTATTGGACACGCATCCGTTTTGGCAAAAAATCCGATGTTTTCCTCCGTTTTCAAAGAGCACAACGTTTATTGTCATTTTGGTCTGACAATCAGTGCCTTAACACGTGTAACATCACATACTCTGAGCTTGTAACGTTATTACATATATTTCTCTTTAAAATAACAAAAATATCCCTTTTGGACCGACGTCTGCGACGGCGACAACTTCAACCGCTGACTCTACCTCAGCTTGCAGCAGCTTTGCAGGCCGAGTGGACAGCCATTCCACAGGATGTGATTCGTCATCTCATCGCTTCCATGGGAAGGAGATGCCAAGAAGTTATTGATGCTCACGGGGGACATACTCGTTATTGACGTTGAATGACGTTAAACTTCACCTAGTGAGCGTGGACTTCGCTTTTGCAGACGTTGGATGTTCAGCAGTGAATGTGCAAAGTTTCACACATGTCATATAGAACTACCCGGAATAACCTTTTTAACAATTTGTCTCATATTTTGCCTTTTGCGTTTCTTTTTTTGAAGAGTATATTATTATTAATTTTAGTAGTCAGAACTTTGAAAAATGAATTGTTTGCTTGAACTGCTAGAGTCACATCCAGATGCTCAGCAACGGATAGTAGTCCAGAATGCTTCTTAACTCAAGCTACTATGTACAAAAAATAGAAGTATACGAAAAAGAAAAATTAAAATCCATTAAAGAAACTATAAGAAATACCTCATCCACAAGGAAGTGTCTTCATACAGCAACAACAATGTACACGGTTTATTTAAGGTAACATGTGGCCTTGTTGAGGAAATATCCATAAAATAAATAACTAATCAATTTGTAATGTATTTATGTATTTACAAAGCTATCAGTTCGGCTATTTACAGTAACTTTTATTACTTTTTTACAATTATTTTACCTACCTTCAAGTAACACGTAACATTAGTTAAATGAAAACGTTCTTACCTATAAAGTACTGCCATCTGCTGTTAAAAGTAGTTTTATTTTAATAATAATAACAACTTGCTTCTTTTTATATTGTCTGGCTGCGGGAAATAAAAATACGTAGAGCTATTTCTTCTCGACTGAACGAAAAGAAATGGTTTATGCAATTTTTTAACTATGATTTTTTATTTGATATTAAGGGTTTACTTGCTTTTCATCCTATTCCAACATGGTACATTTTAATTGTTTCCATAGTTTATCCCTTGGACACCGCAGGGAATGAACTTACTGTTGAGGTGCAATTTATGCTAAGTTTCCTACACTATTAGTTTAAATAACAATATAATTTTTCATTTTTCTTTTATTATCCAATGTTTGAAAAGAAGTTGTTGGTTTAATTTTTCGACTCTTCATTGCGGTGTAGTATAAATAAAGTGCGATGACAACAAAGAAATGTAATAAATACAAAAGAAATAGACTGGGAAACAAATAAAAAACACAGTTGCATGTCTAGACAGAAGTTACATTGAAGGTGAAATTTAATGTTTCACTGTATCTTTTATTCAAATGTACAGGCCTGCGATGAGTTTATTATATATACATCTAATCTAAAAATTATATTCCTTTTTCTCTCTCATGTACAATTTTCATAAAACGTCGTATATACTTTTACATAAGTGAATAATTTTCATTGAAATGGGCACATTATGTTATGCTTAAAATAGTGACAACCACTGGCTACAGATTTCTCTACATCAATTGCGACGTGAGAGTCTTATCGATCATTTTAGAATCTCGAGAAATATGAACGGTCAATTGGCCAAATGATTGGTTTGTTTGTTTGTTTTGAACTTCGCACAAAGCTACGCGAGGGTATCTGCGCTAGGTCAAATGACATGTTATTTCTAAATAGTATTTGTTTGCATGGGCACTTAGACATTTTTTTTATTTGTTGCTATGGCTACAAGATGTTGTGTAAGTGACATCAACATATTTTGTTATATTTGTAGTAATTTGTTCTAAAGAAACAAAGGGAAAACATTACAGAATTTATGAAAAAGCATATTACATGTATTGTGGAATAAAACTTGGAGATGAAGACAAATCAGAGGCTCCGCACAAAGTTTGCGTTGTTTGAGTCGAAGAGTTGAGACAATGCACTACAGGTAAAAAAAAAATGCAATTCCACTATAAAACCACATTCAAAATAAAAGGAAATTTCTCATCCGAACCTACAGTCTTCTATAAAAACCTGCTCTTCTTAGACCTGATGTACCTGCACCCACTTTACCAGACTTTTGTCAGTTTAATCTGATTCTGAAGTCGACAGAAATTATGATAGTGATTATTTTCAATCTAAAACGTCTAGTGAACCATAACGTTTCATACAGAAAAAATAAACAAACGTGGATTATCTTTAAAGATGTTATTGACAAATGTTTAGGAAACAACAAAGATCAAAATTTTGAAAATACTGTCAATAACATGCTCGAATAATTCAAAGAGTCGAGTTGTAATATAAGTTTGAAAGTTCATTTCTTACACTCACATATTGACTATTTCCTTGAAAATATCGATGCCATCAGCGAAGAACAAAGGGAAAAGTTTCACCAGGACATCAGAGAAATTAAGAGGAGATACCATAGAAAGTGGAACATTACCATGATGACTGATTACTGCTGTTCATTGAAACGAGATGCTTCAGACACAATAGATAAAAGAAAGACTACAACATGTAATTTTGAGACTAAAAACATTTTTATTTATTTTTCTGGAATGTAAAGGTAATTTTTCTTAACTTTTATCAAAATGTGTAAATTCCTCCAGTATACACTACAAATTTTGCTTGTGTTATTGTTAACAGGCATAATAATAGAAAATGCCCATTGTGGTAAAGGAAATAATTTGATCGAAGTAAGTATTTCTTCCCAATTTATAAAAAAATCCTTACGTGATAAAAAAGTGGATATTATTTTTGAAATCTTCGTAGTGGAATTATGAAAAAATAGTTATTAAAACCAAAATAACTTTTATGAAGTTTAACTACGCAGTTATGTGATACCAAAATTACTTCTTTTATATTTTCTTTTCATATCTTATAAAACTATAAATATATTTAGTCTTTGCATTTTGGATAAGGCGTAACAGTACACCAAATCATGTACGAAAACATAAAAGTACTAAGTAAGAGTGTATGTGTGTTTTCATACAGCAAAGCAACACTGGGCTATCTGCTGAGTCCACCGAGGGGAATCAAACCCCTGATTTTGGCGTTGTAAATCCATAGACTTACCGCTGTACCAGCGGGAGACATTAAGTAAGAAATAAATGAACTTGAAAAGGATTTAAATGGAGAAAAGTCATTTTCTGCACTGAATATAATGTTAAGGTGAAGTTTATGCCAAATTTTTCAATGTATCTATATTTAAATTCTAACTGTTTACTTCGTTTCTATTTTAATATCCCATTGTTTAAATTTCTTTTCTTAATTTAACACTGTATATCAATATACTCTACCTAATGTTTGATGAAAACAAGTAAATGTGATAAATACAAAACAAATAAAGTTGGAAATAAATAAAACAGACAATCAATTTTCAGGACTAAAATAATATAAACATTAGTTTATGCTAATTTTATTATTGCGATTTTATTTAAATATTAAGGGTTTGTTTTTCTTAATATCGTATTTTTCAATTTTTTAACTTAACGTTTGGATGCTACATGACATAACTCTCCATCTAAAGTTCGATGGAAACAAATAAATTAATAAATATAAAAACAAAATAAAGTTGGAAATGAACAAAAAGAAAGATCGGTGTTTCTAGATTGAATATATACGTATAGATCTGAAGAAACAGAAGGATGTGTAGAAAATGTTTGCTGTATGTTCATAAAATATGAGGAATTAAATGTCAAAATTATAAGGATGTGTAGAAAACTGGTTTAGTCTCTATAGAATTTAAGGAAGTAAGTGTATCTGAAGAAGATAGATGTGTAGAAAATGTTAGTTCTGCTCCTTTAGAATTTGTGGAAGTAGCTCTAGTCAAAATGGTATAATGATGTGTAGAAATTCTTTGCTCTGCCGCTAAAACTTAAGGAAGTAGCTGTAACTAAAGTATTGTAATGATGTGTAGAAATTGTTAGCTATACATCCGTGGAGTTCGAGGATGTAACTGCTGTCAATACAGTACAAGGATGTCTAAAAACTGATTCCATTCCAGCTGAGTTAGAAGTAGTAATTGTTATCAAATGAATACAAGATTGTGAAGAAACTGGTATAGAAGATATAGCTGTAGTAAAATGAGTGGGAGGTTGTGTAGAAATTTTCAGATCTGTCCCAGAAGAACTAAAAGTAACTGTAGTTGAATGTACTGGCACAGAAAACTAATAGTTCTATTCCATCAGAACTAGGAGCAGTAACTATACTTGGATGCATACAAACAGGGTAAGAATAAGAGGAAAAATTCAACTTCATTTAAAGTGATTTATAACTGGTTTCAATATCTGGCTGCAAGCAAAGAGAATGAGAATATGAAGATAACATTTGTTGTCTCTCAAACAACTTAAGTTCTGTGAAATGAAAACTGGATTCCTTATTTTTAGCTGTAGTAAATTTGGAATCTGAACTCAATAGAGAGCAAATAGAAACATTAGGTTGGAAAACACCTGCTGGTTTTCTTGTAATTCCTTCAACTGGATGAATGCAAGGAAAAGAACTATTGAAAGTGGCTTTTGAATAATGAAATTAAGATTGGCTTGTTTTCCAGTGGAAGACACAGGGTAGCATTCTGTGTCTTCCACTGGTGTCACTGCTTGTTGTCAAATGATCTTATAAACGGAGAGTTGTTGGAAGTTTGTCTTATCCAAAGGATGGTGTCACCATAGCCGATTCTAGTTTTAATCTGTTTTCCAAGACATTATCTGAGTTTTTCAGTTGAATATTTTGAGTTATCTGGAAAACACGACAATTTTTAGGAAAATTATATGGTTCACATCTGTTCTTGTGTACAATGTTAATATCTTTTTTACTTGAAAATGTATTTCCAATAGACACTCACCTCTACACACAGTTAAGCTACTTTCCCTGTGCATTTGTCAAGAACTCTAAATGAATGCATTTTCAGAGTGTATATTTTAATTCTGAGATGATATCACATCTTTTCACATGTTTACTCTATTTTTTCCATTCATCTGTTTTATAGATTTGTTTGTCCCTAACCTTTAATAAACTCCCACCTAATCTCACAAGATTTCTCGTGAATTGCACAACTGCATAAAAAACATCATTATGTGGCAGAACCCTTCCACCATCAAGACAGGTGGTGACATATAACCCCCTCTATGTATTTGCAGTCATGAATCTTCATTCTTTAACAAGGCAAGCAATACACAAGTACACCAGTAGTAGGAATGTGTGAGCAGAAATATCTGTTGGAAATACCATTTCATGTAAGGAAAATGTTAACTTTTGAGACAATTCACACCTTTTCACACAGTTAAATTGTAATCCTCCATTGAAGTGATGGAGAGGTCAGTGCAAAGATTCATCTAAATGATCTCTCTTCAAAAAATGCAACAATGAAGCCTGTGGAGAATGACATCTGATGGCAGGGGCTCCATAGGAGCATACCTGTAGGAGACAATACCAGATCTCTTGCAGAGTATAATCTTCCCCGAGGAATAAGAAAAGAAAGATACAAATGAGTCCTATGTGTCACAGGGAAGGGTAAAATAAGAACATGGCTGCCTTAGTACTTTCACACAAGAGGCTGAAGAGCCAATATGTGTAATATGATTGGAACACATCTAGACTTCATCTTGTACTAACCTCAACTCTATGATAAAATTTTATTGGACAGGCACCAGCTGAAGGAGAAAGACACAATGTTGTAGATAATAATATGGTGTGAGCACACAACTGAACAGATCTCTGCAAGAGGAGTATATGGTTTCTTAGTGCATGTTCACCACAACCCAACTGAAAAGATACGACGATTAGAGTGTGGGATAGTGATGCATGCTCACTCATCTTAAATGAATAGTTACAGGTTGCAGAAGAGTCATACAGTATTGTATTATGCATTCACCTCAACTCTACTGAACAAATGCTGGCTGCAGGAGGAATGCACAAGTGGCATGTGGTCATACTGACAGCTTTAATCATTCTTCTACATGCTACTGTATTTATATCTCTTGTTCTAGGATATCTTTTTGCATCATTCACTGAAAAGAATGGGGAAAGAATTTGCTGTGGGCAGACATGGGGAAAATGCCAGGATTCCCACTAATCCAATCCTTCAGTCCAGAAAGGTGTTTTAATGGAGACAGTGCAACAGGTGATTACATAATCTTAGCTAAAAAATAAGCAACATAAGTCAAGGAAAGCAGGGAGTAAAATAGCTTATGCTAACTTTTTTTTCAAAACAGCCCATGGAATGGATGCAGTCAGATTGGACAATAGTGAGATATACATATACACAAGTGGTCTTGCAGAACACCCCATCTCATAGTGGGTATGTATGGAACTAGGGCAGAGGGAATGAGTGCTTTCTACTGTCCTGACTTGATGCACATTTTGGTAAGTACAACCTGGGGGAACCACCAGCCACATGGCATGATACTATATGTTAATGCTAAAAAAGAAAAAAAAAAGAGAGAGAGGGAGAGAAAAGTGCTTATCAGAATAGAGATAATGGGTAGACTGTAGAATGGTGAAAAAAGGCAGGCAGTAATATTCTAAAAGGCAAGATAAAAGATAACCAGATAATGAAGATAGTGGGCAATAAAAATGTGAGTAGTAGTCTAGTTCCCACTTGAAAGATCTCATCCAGCATCCACTGGAAATGAACGACAAGAGAATAAGTGAGGTGGTGACTTTAATGGAATGAAATGTAGAAGATTTGACAATTATGAATTCTCAAAGAGTAGCAGATTAAACAAATAATTAGTCAGATCCAATTTGTATGAGTAGGAGAATGAAGAGGAATCATAGGGAATGAATACTTGGCAACAGGAGCCTAGACATTATAAGGTATGAGATAAGTATCAAAGAATGGCACAAACAGGGCATAATAGACTGTCTAGATCTGATATTCACAGAGTTAAGAAACAGAAGTATGTGAAAAAAGGAGAGAAAGAGTGGTCATCTTCCTGAGCAGCTAAAGTCTTAAGAAGGAAGGACCATTTAAAATAAAGAAAAATGTATGTGGTTAAAGAGGGTAGAGGAAGAATAAATATCCAAATGACAATGACCACAGACATGAAGTAAGAGAAAACAGGTCTTGAGAGAAAGGTGGTATGAGGTGTAAATTATCAATGACTCAAAAGCTTCATTGGTAACAGTAAACAGAATGACACTGAGGTTTTAGTCATGCATGGGAGCAGGGTAAGGAAGTCTATGAAGAAAGGAATGGAACAATGTAAAAAGAACTTGGGGAGGAAAACATCCTGCAATATCAAAAAGGCACTGTGCTGTTGGCAAACCACATAATAATTTGCAATGGTAGAGAAAGCTAATCTACACTCAAGCAGCTAGACAAAGAAAGAGGAGAGATGGCCAACATTATAGGATGGTCAGGAGGAAGGTAACAACAGATGGACCAACGGACAAAGACAAGCCATTTACACTGAACAAAGAGAAAAAACAACAATACTGAAAATCAAAGCCAGGGATGAGAAACAAAAGACCAGAAAAAAGGAACTCTAGAACTGAGGAGGTAGTAAGGCATCAAGAAGTGGAGTCCTCAAGAAAGAGGAAACCAATGGAAAACCTGGAGTGGAGAGACAATTTCATGGGTAGAATATGGTAGAGCTGAAAGAAGTGTTCCATAACCAGGTGCACAGTGCCAATTAAATGGTGGACAATGACACATATCCATTGAGAATTGACCAGATAAAGAAGGTCTAGTATTTGAAAGCAAAGGGTCTTGAATTGAGTACCCCCTTGGCAATATGTATGGGAAAACAACTGTGGAGTTGTTGGAATAGGTCATAACTAAATGATTCACAAGGTGAGTAAAGAAATGAGAGCATAATTGATGGCCTGCTAGATGTACAAGCATGTTGATATGGAAAGAGAACTCATCCTGGGCATATGTGCCCTTCTCTGGTTGATGAATATCTCTAAAGAAGCATAGGCCCAGTTTGTGTAGAGGCAATGAAACACTGATGGGTGTATGGAATCAGTCCAGCCATCAAGGTTGTTCCTAAAGTAGAAGAGGGGCCTGGTAAACCAGTGAGGTCAAAAGTTCTTTTGAATGGTTCAACTTGTCATGCAAGAACCATATATGCATGACCCAAAGGAATAAACAGTTCCACTAAAGCCTTAGTCTCAAAAGTATTAGAATCTTTTGTGCAGTATATGTGTGATAGGTGCAAATCCTGATGACTAGTTATTCTATAGCTCACAAGTAAATGAAAGATGGTTAAGCACCACTGAGTAAACAGTTGAGGAACACTTCCAGGTGAACCAAATACTGTGTGAGAGGGAGGAAAGATTTGAAAGTGTTGATAAACACTGTCTTTTTGAGGTGTTTTAGATAGATGGACTCATGTGGTGGAGAAGGAAATGAAATGGGATGATGAGAGCTGGAAGGAAGGGGGAAGATAACTGGACAGAAAGGTCATGGATAAGAAGCAAAGTAACTCATCTATTTACAGAAAAGGGTGAGCATCAGGTGTGCAAACCACAATACATGGATCGCTACTCAGTTTAGTAGTCATCAACAAGCTAGATGAATCTGACAGTAGGTAGAAGAGTAAGGTCAAGAAGAAGAAACTGAAAGACCAGAAATGAGAGACTAGGTCAAAGTACAGAAATGGATGGTTGAGTTTGGAGGTAAGGATAAAAATGAAGATTGATTATAAGAAACCTCTGTCTGTTAATTAATAGAATCAGGAATACTCAAAGAAACTTCAGGGCAAAGATGGGAGTTAGTCAAATACCTCCTAGGAAAGAAGGAAGTTGAATCTGGAAGAAAAGAGTATTCCTACCCAACAGTTCTCAATAACAATAAACCAAGTGAGCAAAGAAATAACAGAAGAAATGAAACAAGCCATAAAAAAAGAAGAAAATTAATTAATTTAATCCTTATGTACTTTATTAAATTAAAATAGAAAAATATGGCTGATGGTGTATCTAGTGGTAGAGTAATTTTAGCTATATTTTTATTTTGGTTTCACTTGAATACAAAATGAATAGTTTAATTATGTTGATTTTTTTTTATAGTTTAGTACTTCCATGTACAAATAAATCTATTTAAATTAATCTGGTTGCATAAATATTTTTGATTAAAACCATCTACTTAATGTAATGGAATATTTTTGTGGATAAGATAGTGTTTATTAACACTACACAGAGGAAAAAGATCCTGCTTCCATGATATTGGCCTGGTATGGCCAAGCGCGTAAGGCGTGCGACTCGTAATCTGAGGGTCACGGGTTCGCGCCAAACATGCTCGCCCTCCCAGCTATGGGGGCGTTATAATGTGACGGTCAATCCCATTATTCATTGGTAAAAGAGTAGCCCAAGAGTTGGCGGTGGGTGGTGATGACTAGCTGCCTTCCCTCTAGTCTTACACTGCTAAATTAGGGATGGCTCGGTGCAGTGGGCTAACAACCTACTCACTTAAACACTTGTTGAAGAATCCGCAAGCAATTGCGGCCCTATGTTCCTAGATGGAATCTAATGGTGATAACTAACTTCCATGATATTTGGTGTCAAATCAAATAAATAAAAAATATAATTAAATTCATACCAGGAAAACTTAATGAAAATTCAGGGTATTAAATGTAGTTAAGAGTTTATAACACAAAAGTTAAAGATTATTTATTCAGAAATAATTGGGTTTGAATTCACAAATTGTTAGTAAATCCGTTCACTCTACAGAACAATCACCATTATTACACAAACTTTGAAAGTTACTATATTGTTCTAGGTTCATATCACCAATACTACAAATGTTACCAGACAAAAACATAATTATCTTTGAATTTACCATGCTATTCAAGATTTATGTTACCAATATTTCAGTCACACATTCCAAAATAAAACCCAATAAATATATCAGCACTAAAACATTTCAAAAGTTTGAAAATATTATGACAGATTATGATTTCTTTGTGTTTTTTTGTTTATGGAATAATTTACCATTAACACTTAGTTTGCAACTCAAGGAGACAATTTGTAGGTTGATTTCCTAACAGTGCTCTCTGCTACCTTTTTTTCATCATAATTATGAAAGAGATTTGCACTCCTTGCAATATCAGGAATCTGAACAGCCCATCAACAAAGCCATATTCTGGCCTATGAAGAAGTACATTCCATTTCCTGATCCAAAATCTCATGCAAAACACAATATCTGCACCATGTTACACAACATAAGATGTAGTTCCTCGGTTCTATAAAGCCACTTTCTCCATGGTTTTTGTGAGTTATACTAATAGAGAAAACTAAGGAACACTCAGTGAAGTTTCCTTGCTACTCCAAGGTAGCCAAGTAGAGTTCTTATTGTGCAAAAGGAACACAATCCAACCCAACTCTAAAGGCCACCTCTTTGTGGCTCAACACTACTATTTTAAGGTGAGTCATTTTGGCAATACATTATTTATTTTAGGTTTAAAAAAATTAAACCTTTTAATGATTCTATTTTGAATACCATAAACCATTAACTTAAATCAAAAAATCATGGCACAGAAAAAAATGGGAAAATTAGAGGAAGCAGTTTGATCTACATTTTTATACAGGCAGTATTTTTAAGTTTTAAAATTTTAAAAATTTATCTTCTTCAAAATACACTCTGAATTAAAATTGAATGAACAAGAATAGATAAGTAGGTAAAAGGAAGTAAGATCCCTCACATCAACAGAAAGAGAATTCACAGTAACCCTCTTGCTACAAGTATCCTTTACTGTGCACAAGAGAAGGCTTTCGTGTCTCACATTCAAAACTTTATCAAGCTACTTTTTGCTTAGGTTATATTAATTAGAATGGCATAAAATCTGAGCTAATAATCTATGCTTTAATAGATCCTTTAATAGATACAAGTTTTAAGTTCTTAATTTTGTAAGGAAATACTTTAAAAAATCTTGAATTTCCTCCAATGTGACACACAACATATTTTCTCTAGATATATTCTCTTTTTTATCCACCACCCCTTCAGTAACTATGAAATTAAATGTAAATTACTAACTATAAAATCATCATTGATCAGACAAACCATAATTTTATTAGATTACAAGTTTAGCAACTACAAAATCAGACTCCTCCTCCTATGCCCACCTGTGACATTCTCTCTTTGAGGATTTGTTAATAGTTCTATCTTATGTTTAATTATATATTATCTATAACCAATAGAAAGTCAAGGTTTTCACCTATCATATAATATTACATTATGTTGTGTTCTGAATAGATAATCATCAGTTTCACTTGTAGTCCATGGGAAAGATAATGACTACACTAAATGAATTTGTACTGGCTCTTGTCACAGTGTTAGAAAGCAGAAATACTATGACTGTTAGAGGAAATTGTCTGTGTTTTGTATGCTATTATTCTATGTTCTTTGGTGCATTATCTAATGCACTACAACCAGAAAAAAAGTATTGTTATATGTCATCAACAGTTAACAACAACAACAAAAATCCTCAGGTAAGTAGTTTATTTCTTGTTTTTCATGTTCTTTATTTATTATTACAAAAGGAACTAAAACGTAAAAGTAGAGATTTTTCTAGATTGGTTGAGATTAAGTTAGGTAAAATAAATAATAATATAATAAAAATATTTCACAAGTCATGCATGTGAGCAGCTTGTTGGTAAAGTAATTCGATAGTGTAATATGAACTGCACAATCCCCAAGTGATTTATAACCTATAACAGCATGAATAATAGTTAGGTACAGTTTAAAGAGCAATAAAATAATAAAATCTAATTATAATTATGTATATATACTGTTACAGGTTTAAAGCTACTTAGGGTAGATGAATGTAGCCACTGTTGAGAGAGTTAAACTGTGGATTCATACTGAGTATAATGAAACCTGATAAAGTGAAAGTAAAATTCAAAAAGTTACAAATTTCAACAAACTAAAAACACAATAGTGTTGAAGAAAAAATGAGGATTCACAAGCACAAACATAGAGGGAATCATTGTGCGTGGAGGCTTTTCACATTGATATATAATTATATTATCATACAATGGCACAAATTCACGTGGTTTCACAAGAATATGTAGGTGTTCACTCGAAACTAAAAGCTTGAAAATCTCTTTGGCAAAACATACAAACTCATTAAGAAAGAAACTATTCTGTGTGTGTGTAGGTGAATATTTTTTATTTATTTTGGAATTATACTATTTAATTCAAATTATAATAACATATGCATTGCCTTGCATTTAGTATAATGTAATCATCACTCATTTATTTACCTAATTCAACACGTAATCAGAATGTTTTGTACAGCAACAGTATCCTCACCACAGTCAGAAACATCCAAAACAAAATACCATCAGCAAATCTAAGTAATTTATTGACCATTACTTCATTTATGTCACTGATGTAAATTATAAAAAGCAAAGGTCTTAACAATGAGCACTGAGACATCTCATTCATGGCATTAATCCTGTTCGATTATTTCCATTTGTAACAATTTTATACTTTCTTCCATCCAATCACTTTTCTATCCTATGAAATAATTTATCTCCCACACATTCAGAAAACTTTTTAACAAGCTTTTCATGTGACACATTGTCAAACACTTTCTGAAAACCCACACACACCATATTCCTTATACTTGAGATGCATTTTTTTAATTACTGTTATAAGAGTTAAAACATAAAAAGTAAAAATTTATTAGATAATATTAGATTATGTAAGACAACGAAAAATAACAATCCAAATCCTCCACAAGGTATGCTTATGAGTATGTTGTGCATTCAACTGAGTAACATAAGCTACATATTCATTGAGTTATTTAAAGATTGTGTGGTAGGATTAGTAGTAACACACAGATCAAAGGACAACAATAAAATTAAGCATGAACAGAAATGGACAATTACAAACCTTAACAATTTGGGATAAATAATACAGAAATGGACTATTACAAACCTTAACAATTTGGGATAAATAATACAGAAATGGACTATTACAAACCTTAACAACTTGGGATAAATAATACAGAAATGGACTATTACAAACCTTAACAACTTGGGATAAATAATACAGAAATGGACTATTAGCTCATAGTTTTTATTATATATATATATATATATATCTTGAATTATTTGATAATTTTATCTTGATGATCTAATATATAAATTAATCAGGGAGAGGTGCTTAGGATCATCTTTATCATATATGCAATACCTGTCGAGTTCGCATAATAGTTCATTTTTTCTCCAATTTTTATCAACATATTTTATTGTACTGTATAGGAATCTATCTGTTATTGTTAATGTGTTTAAATATTTATGCATAAACTTTGAAGAGGTGGTTCCAGATACACGATATGCTGTCGTAAGTAGTTTATTTTGTAATGGCTGTAGTTTGGTTTTCAAACGTTTTTTGCTTATAGTAACCCATGATGGAGCTGCATAGTCTATTACAGGTCTTATATATGTTTTGTATATTTTGAGGATGTTCTCAGGTGTTGCTCCATTGTTTTTACGAGTTAGACTCCTAGCATAGTTTATTCTTTGCCAGATTTTAGTTTTTATGTTAGTTACATGGTTTGTCCATACAAGTTTAGAATCATACGTTAATCCAAGAAATTTTGCAGATGTAGCAGTCGGGAGAAGTATTCCATTTATGTAAATCTGTGGTTGTGCTTTTTGATGTTTCGTTGGATTTGAAAATATCACTAGTTGGGTTTTTGCTGTGTTTATTTTGATTCTATATTTTTGGCAGTATTCACATATTCTGTTTAATTACGGTTGTATGTTTGTGGCTGCTACTGCTGTTGTTGGGGCACTTTTCCAGATAGTTACATCATCAGCAAACTGTGACGAGTATCCATGATTTGGATCTTTAAGTGGCATGCTGTCCACATACATGATGAAGAGAATAGGGCTAACCACCTCTCCTTGAGGGACACCAGCTTCTGGAGTGAAGAACTCCGAGAAAGTTCCCTCTACGTTTACTCTACATTGTCTGTTTTCAAAAAGTTAGAGAGTCAGCGAATAATTCCACGCGATAGTTCCATTTCATTCATATGGAACCGGAGAACATCATGCTATACAATGTCGAGGAAGAAAGCGACAGTGCATTCTTTATTATTGTTTCAGGTAACCTCACTAAATTATCTGTTACTTGTCTAAATTTTCTGAATCCGTTTTGTTCCTCAGATAGTTTTGATGTTATCTCTAGAAATGTGGAGAGTCTATTACTTATTTTTCTTTCAAGAATTTTGTTGTTGTTGTTTTGAATTAAGCACTCAATGGGCTATCTGTGCTCTGCCCACCTCGAGTATCGAAACCCGGTTTTAGCGTTGTAAGTCCGCAGACATACCGCTGAGCCACTGGGGGGCACAAGAATTTTGTCTACACAGCTCATTTAGTTTGTTTGTTTTGAATTTCGCGCAAAGCTACACGAGAGCTATTTGCGCTAGCCGTCCCTAATTTAGCAGTGTGAGACTAGAAGGAAGGCAGCTAATCATCACTACCCACCGACAACTCTTGGGCTACTCTTTTACCAACGAACAGTAGGATTGACTTTCACTTTATAACGCCCCCGCGGCTGAAAGGTCGAGTAAGTTTGTTTAGGAAGGCAGCTGGTCATCAGCAACTATTGGGTTTCTAGTTTACCAAAGAATAGTTGAATTGACTGTTACATACCACACCGTATAGCTGAAAATCCAAGTATGTTTCGTGGGGTAGGGATTCGAATCCTAGCTCCTCAGGTTGTGAGTCGAACGCCTTAACTACTTGGCAATGTCGGGCCCCACTTGAAAGCAGTACACAAAATGTAATATTGTAAAAGCTTATTTTATTTGTAAATGTTTCGAACTTTGTTCCAAAAAAGCTTCAATATCATCAATAATGAGAATATATGAATGGAGTTAATAAGATGATAACAGATTTTTAGATAGCTTAAGCAATCATACTGATGATGGTTAACCGTCGTCATGAAGTATAAGAACCAAATATCTTCACTTCTAGTGTTTTTTTTTGTTTTTTTTTTTTATTTTCGCGCAAATCTACACGAGGGCTATCTACACTAGCCTCCCTAATTTAGCAGTGTAAGACTAGAGGAAGGCAGCTAGTCATCACCACCCACCGCCAACTCTTGGGCTAGTATTTTACCAACGAATATTGGGATTAACCGTTACATTATAATGCATCCACAGCTGAAAGGACGAGCAATTTTGGTGCGGCGGGGATTCGAGCGAGTTAAGCACCCTAATCACTTTGCCGTGCAGGGCTCAATATTGTTGTTGTTTGTTATAACACTTTGATATTGAAAATTATTCCTTTATTTTAAACTTAATTCTGTTCTAATCACTTTATGTTAATCACCTGAAGTTGTCATGTGAATCGTCATGAAATAATAATAATCTCTTAAAATAGTGTTGAAAATGTTATTCATAGTACTAGAGGTCAGTTATTTCTGTACATCTAACCTTCACATTAACATTAGTTGTGTAAGGTATCATCAAAATAAATTTGCCATGAGAGTGGTATCCTATTTGAGAAAGAAGTAACAAAGCATAGCGAACTGTTTTTTTTTTTGTCCTGACCAAACAAAACTTGTGACATAACTCCCAAAATCAGTCGATATTTGTCTCACTAATACAGAGAACAGCTTACCTAAATCTTTTATTTCTATATATTCTGTTACCATCAAGGTTGAAGTAATTGACAGGAGAAAATAAATATATTTACTACAAAGTCCCCTCCAGTAACTCAGCGGTAAGTCTAAAGGCTTATAACGCTGACAACAAAGTTACGACACCTGTGACTGGCATAGAACAGACAGTCCGTTCTCTAGTTTCATGTTTAAAACAAAGGAAGAAAATATTATGGAATATTAAGAATGGGTGTGTGTGTTTTTGGAATTTCGCACAAAGCTACTCGAGGGCTATCTGTGCTAGCCGTCCCTAATTTAGTAGTGTAAGACTAGAGGGAAGGCAGCTAGTCATCACCACCCACCGCCAACTCTTGGGCTACTCTTTTACCAACGAATAGTGGGATTGACCGTCACATTATGGGAGGGCGAGCATGTTTATTACCCGCGACCCTCGGATTACGAGTCGCACGAAGTTAAACCATTAAGAATGGGTGAAGTTAAGCCATTATAGGTTGAAATGTTATGTTTTATTTATAAAACACAAACATAGATTTACACTAATATCATTTTATTTCAATATTTAAAATTCAGTACAAGGTAATATGTATTCATGGAGCTCGGTATTTACAATTTTAAAATGTTGATAAATACTTTATGTAAGAAGTGAATTAAACAGAAATTCAGAATTTCCTTTTATCTCAGATTAAAATGTTCAATTTTTACCTTGTATATTTTCCTCCCTTATTTTTCCAAAATATGTTTGCTTACTCAAATATGTCAGAAATTTTAATATTTATAAAATAATCCTAGCTTAGATCATTTTATAAGCAAATAATAATAATTTATTACAGATATTATAAATACCAGTTTATTTATTTTTTTTTGTTTCTAGAGAGATGGCTTCCCATGGTGGTTCAACTGTAATTCTGAGGGCTTATAACGCTAAATATCGCGTTTCAATACCAACGGTAAGTAGAGCACGGGTAGTTTATTGAATAACTTTATATCTAAAAATAAACATTAGAAAAAATACAAACACAGACTTTTTCTCATGTGGCGCTATCTTCGATTTAAAGTATTCATCCTACGGCATGTAGAGCTCTCTGCCGTTTAAGCATAATCGATAGTTCGTGTAGTATTATGATATGATGTCACTAAAATTAACGCGAAATATATTCGTTATATTTTTATCTTATTATTATCATTTCAAGTGATATTTAAACAAAACAAAAACACATATAGAAAACCATTGCTGTGTTCTTTATGTATCGTAAACATTTAAGCATCACAAAGATTGTTTGGTTTTGTTTTTAATTTCGCACATTGCTACATAAGGGCTATCTGCGCTATCCATCCCTAATTTAATATTGCAAGACTAGAGGGAGGGCAGCTAGTCATCACCACCCACCGCCAACTCTGGGGCTACTCTTTTACCAACGAATAGTGGGGTTGAGCGTCACATAATAACGCCCCCACAGCTGAAAGGGCGAGCATGTTTGTTGCGACGGGGATTTGAACCCGCGACTCTCAGATTACGAGTCCAATGCCTTAGCCACCTGACCATGCCGGGGCCTAGAATTACAGCTCTCACATGAAAATCGATGAAACATTCAGTTCTACACCAGATAGAAGACTCAAGTATAGTTTTTACGTTTGTAACACTTTGGTATATAATATTACTTGTATAATACAATATTATATATTGTATATAATATTATTTATACTAACTATTTCTAATAACTATTAATATAATTTCTATTTAAATATATTTGTGTAAGAAAAGAGTGGTATCAGTCTTGTTGGCAAAATATCATATATTTCCATTTAATTACTTCTAAATTAAAATTAAAATAGTGGGATTGACCGAAACATTGAACTACGTAATGTAGACTCTCAGATTACGAGTCCGATGCTTTAACCCACCTGACCATGCCGGACACATCACAGGGAACGCAGACTTTCAGGAAAATATTTATGCGATACTGGTTTGTACGGTGTTACTCTGATCAAATATAGGTAATGTTTTTAATAATATATGGCATAAGAAAAAAAAAGGACTCAACACAAGTCCAAAGGCCTCGTCAGTACTGGATATAACACATATAGTATGGTTGACATAATATTATATATTCTTTTAAATTTAGTTTTTGTCATAAAATAACTCTCATGCGTAACTAATATCCATAAACCTTATTGATAAGTTACATAAATTACGCCCAGATTTAGGAGTAGGAAGTTTTATATGTTACTTTGCAACAAAAACGTGAGTTTCTTCTTTCCTCTGTAAACAAACGATACATATTTGTTTTAATTGTTTTTGATGTAAGGTTTCTCGCTACACGTTCTCGTTATAATTACTTGAGCTATGTGCTTGGCTTGTAAGTATTTTCCACATCATATATATTACATATTCCAAGTGACGGTAGACAATTCCATTTCTTTGTAGAACAAACCCTAACTGGTGAGGCCTTGCTCCTTCTTCTCCACAATAAAAAACTGCTAAAACTTACATTGGCCCCTAATTAGATTTTTAATTCCTTGAACAGCCTAACTTAATACCAACACCGCATCGTTTTATTTAGTTGGGAATGTCATTTTAGATCACTGGAATTGAGTGTGAGCTAGTGTCATCTATTAACTGAAATCATAATATTCATTAAGATTAATTATGCTTATAAAATGTTGTTTCAGAAAAGAAATTTCTTCTTTTAACTTCTAAATTTAAATGTAACTTCAGATTACTATGTGTTTATATGCTGACAATAAAAAATGCAGTTTTACATAATAAAAGAAATTATTTCTTTCTGAAATAATCACAATGTTTATGAGCTTAACTTAATTTTGACACTCGCTTCATCTATATTACACTTGTTTAATGATTGAAAAAAAATATGTATATATATTAGCATTACATGAATATTGAGCGTTTTCATTCTTTCATTCTTATGATCTATTAAGCCAATCCTGATCAAATGCACAAAATTCCATAGCTTATCATACTTACTTGTTACGTGTATGTAAAGTCATCACTTTTTTAGAGTTGTAAAATACAAAACAGTAGATTTCCATACTTGTTTATCATTAAAAGTGGGAGAATGATATGAAAACACTGTACTTAAGACAATACATTTTTAATAATAACAAGAGAACTGATGACTTACGAGCAGCCATCTTATTCATTCGCAATTGAACCCTGAAAAAGGAAGATCTATTCATGTTTTTAATTTATCTCATTTCTTTTCATACGAATAGCTTTTTGATTCCACAAAGTTTCTTTATATCTTCAACTACGTGTAGTTTTTTAATCCTACAAAATTTCTTAATATCATCAACAATATATGGATAATTTTCAGTTGTACATACCATCATTCCTACCTAATATTGTAGGATGTTAAAAATGCAAGTCAACTAAGTATACATTAACGTCTCCCTGAAGTTATCTGAGTTTTTTTCTTTTATTATACAGTATTTTGTTTTTTCACACGTTTATTTATGCTATGAAAGACTCGGTGACAAAAAGTAATAAGAAGGAACATAAACATTTTCTGAAATGGCATTTTATTTGTGTGAACTTTTACCTAAATATATAAAAATAAAGCGTACATTTCATATTGAATTTCCCTTATATGGATATAAAGTGATATTAAACAAAGAGGAAAATATTGCAACGCCATTACTTAGCTAAATGTAAGATCGTTTACTTCTACAGCTAGTATATTGCACTAGAAGACAAGGTTTTTAAATTATGGCATGAATTTATATATATTAGTTTAACTTAAAAACATTTATGTTACAAATAACAAAGTCGAATTATTAAACGTCATAAGATGTTTCGTCAACTACAACTGAACGATAATGTTGTTTTAATTCCACTTTTATCAAGCTATTAGAAGCGCTCTACATATTCTTTATGGTGGGGAGAACAAATTAAATGTATAATCATATAGTAAAAGTCTGAAGTAAATCTTACTTTTACTAAATGTTGTTTTCTTTCTACCTTTCTCTTTTTTGTCACATTTGAAACGTCAAGATTTATCACAACAGTTTGAAACTCGACGATAATAACTTATCAAGTTGTTTCTTAAAATTTATTATTAAATTCATTAACTCGAAGCAGACAACACTAATCATCAAGAGTTAAGCAAAATCCACTGTGGATTCAATCAACTCTTACAAGAATTAAGTTAAATAGAATGGATTCAGTCAACTCTGAAGACCTTTAAGAGATTTCGTTTTCATAGACATTGGTATATGGTAGGTTTGTTTGTTCTTTTTTTAAATTTCGCTCAAAGCTACACGAGGGCTATTTGCGGTAGCCGTCCCTAATTTTGCAGTGTTAGACTAGAGAGAGAGAGCAGCTAGTCATCACCACCCACAGTCAACTCTTGAGCTACTCTTTTACAAATGAATAGGAGGATTGGCCGTCACATTAAAACGTCCCCACGGGCTAAAAGAGTGAGAATGTTTGGCGTGACGGGATTCGAACCCGCGACCCTCAGATTAGGAGTCGAATGCTCTAGCCACCTGGTTATGGTAAGATTTAAATAGTTGCATACTTGATTTTACTCGGGTTTACCAGATATTTCTGAAATTAGTATTTAGGTTGAATTTTGTAACACTTCCACGTCACTTTTCTTATTGTTTAAGTTGCATATTAGAACATTTGCACTAACCTCTCTCATTGGCACTGTATTTTTGGCACTTTTGTACACCATCCATCTTATTAGAATTTAAGTTGTATTTTGGAATACTTGCATCTCACTTCTCTCATTGGCGTTTAAGTTGTATTTTGGAACATTTGTACGCTATATTTCTCGTTAATGTTCATTTGCATTTTGAAACGTAGTTCAGTATGTCAAACATAGAAAAATATCTCAGATAACGATATAATGAAGCATATATTTATGTATTTAATTTTGCCACTTAAACGAAAACAACAGTTTCACGTTAACGAAATAGAAACTGTGAAGTAGCTTTAGAAACTGTTAGGCATTCTAAGGTTAAGCCTGACTATGATTTTTAACGTCATATAACCAAGTATCTTCCATATACAAACGTTTATTTCAAAACAATGTTTCCCTTCTGAAGAATTATATTCTTGAATAATATATAATCTTTAGATGTTTCTCTAAACCAACTGATACTTTCTGTCCCTAGACATCGATACAACTGAATAGATAAATAAAAGAAAACTATAGTCTTAAGCAGATTTAGGCTTAGCAAACTAACTCATCAATTCAACTTCAGATTTCTTCTCATTTTTAGGGGAATGAGCAACAATGGTATTTAACTGAATTGCATAGTCAAATCCGTTCTAACACATTGCATCTCACTAAATATGCTGTTATTGTTGTAGTTACAGCTTCCCATATTAAAATCCATATATTCAGACGTCACCTGGGGATATTCTGGTGAAACATTGTATCTAATCTCTGTGGTTGGTGCTTTCGGTGCATATGATTTCTGTTCTTCATGACCTGATGGAGAAGATCGACTGTTAAAAGCGAACGGCCACGTCTGAAATAAACAAAAAGTATAACAAGTTATTGTAACAAAATCCACTATTACGATATTTTCCATTACTGTGATATTAACAACTTGAGTGAAACAATACTTTCACCATATGATGATCGATAGGTTGTGTGATACTACATTACACGTACACTTATAACAATGTTAATTAAATATTTCTTTATAGGCTATGTAAAGATTCCTAGTGAAAATACTCTACTAAAGAATTTCAGGTTACTGTTTGTATACTGCAAGCTGCTTCCAAATGTGATTTTCTATCAATGTCACAGTTCAGCCAGTTGACCAGTTTACGAGATAGAAACTTCAGATGAAATACATTTTATATAACTTATGTGCATACATCCTAAGCTGACGAAGCATCATGTGTTAATTAGTAACTAGATCACAGCTCCATTATGTACACCTCTGTCAGTCCTGCTATTAACACCAACATGATATGGTCTTTATGTACACCTTTGTCAGTCGTGATGTCATTGTCAATGTAATAACACATTTATTTACACCACAATCAGTCCTGCTGTTACCATTAGTGCAATAAGACCCATACGTTCATCTTTGTCAGACCTACTGTTATCACCAGTGCAATTAAATATTTATGAATAACTGTGCCAGCCAGCATCTTTATAATCGACTTATAAGCATTTATTACCAACAACTTACGTTTGATTGTTTGTTGAGCGTTTTTTCCCCAAAGTGACACAAGATAAACTAAAGATAAAGCAGCTTGTTAAGATTATCCACCGCCAACTCTTGTTTGTAAGCATAGTGTAATTGACCGTTAATCTATATCCTACCCACGGACTCTAAGTATGTATTGTGATCATGCGAACGACGATCTCTCAGAATTAAAGTCCCAACATGCTACCCACTTGGCCACGCCTGACTCCTAACATCGTGAAGCTCTTTTCAAGCATCGTAGTAATCATTATGAGTATTGTTCTTAAAATCCTTACCAGGAACGTATTTCTCCTTGTTACAAACAAAATAGTCAATACGTTATTAACAACAAAACTTTCTTAAATATCGCTAAATAAATGATCCGATTGACCGTTATTTTCAGTTCCGTTTTCGCAGCCCATTTGATTTACATATATATCGCTAATGTAGGCGAAGGACACTTCGTGAATATAGTGTTTTAAGAATAACATTAATTAAAGTCTATTTCGACACTAGAGATGTCTTACTTTTACGAAATGTTGTTCTATTTCTATCTCTGACCACTCAGACGTCACCAAGCACTCATCTAATCAGAAGGTGTAGACAAAGATGTAGAAAGAATGCTACTTTTGAGGAAGGGGGAAATGAGTATCGAAGTGATAGTGGAGGACATGCCTCCTCGGGAAAAAATACCGTGTTTCTCCGATAATAAGACCTACCCATAAAATAAGACCTAGTGTGATTTTTGGGGATAGTTTTAATATAAGCCCTACCCTTAAAATAAGCCCTAGTTAAGAGTGGCAGGAAGAGGAAAGAAAAAAAAAAATAATTTATTAATTAGTTTAATAGTTAGTTAATTAGTTTGTTTAAGTATTAATCAGTTAGTTTAATAGTTTAATAATAGTTTATTTTAAATGGTTAGTTTAATAGTTTTACTTTATAACTTCATTTTTTTAATATATCAAAATAAGACATCCCCGAAAATAAGCCCTAGTGTCATATTTTGGAGTGAAAATTAATATAAACCCTGTCTTATTTTCGGAGAAACACGGTATCTATACTTTCAAGTTAAAATGGTGCATTTTGATGGTATCCGAGGCTGTTTTTGCACCTGTGTTTTATACACATGTGGGTGTAATCTAGGGTGTGCGATCGTTCCCCTCCCCTGCACGCCGATTGCAGCCTCAACTCATTTAGCACCCTATTAACATTTTGTGAGTTGATGAGTTGAAAAAAACAAAAAACAATTCACTCCAACCACATCTTGGTGTCTTGTAGTACTGGACCACAAGCTGTATAACTAATGTCACAAATAAAAACAATACGACACATCAAATACAGCTTGATCTATTATTAAACTTTAGTCGCGAGCTTCCTAAGACTACCAATTACATTAAAAAAAAGAAGTAACCTTCTAATAATAAGTTATTACTATTATCATTAATAACCGATTTAAGTAGCGCTAAACAAGAAATGCTAAGACTATATTAAAAACCAAAACTTGAGGTTTTCAAGTAATAACAGCTCGTGACTTTAGCATGTCTTTTTAGCGGATAGCACGCGCTAGTGTGGCACGTCAACATTATAGTGTTCACAAGTTGATAGTCGACAGCTGTCCAGGCGGAAACATTGCCACAGAAAAAGGCGCGATACAGCTGGTGGCAAGCAAAGTGCAAAGAAATCACAAGCTTAGGCAAACAAAAACGAATTTAGCAGCTAGGCTATATAAATATTTGAAGATAAACAAAACACTGCGGCGGAGAAGAACGAAACACGTACAAGTCATCACTGTAAATATGTTCAGTTGGAATTATTACAAAAGAAACATAATGATATCCAAATATTTCAACTTTATTTATGGTCAACATTAGAATCTATACGTGATTGGTAAAAGACTATAACTTATTAAAGCTCAAAAACCTCCACATCCGTATTACTCTCTGTCCATATCTCTATCTTTTCACAACTTAAGTTCAAAAACGATGAACAACAAACCTAGCATTACACAAGTATAGCTCCTCCGGAATATCTACAATACTGTAAACCTAGCATTACACAAGTATAGCTCCATATCGGAATATCTACAACACTGTAAACCTAGCATTACACAAGTATAGCTCCTTCAAAATATTTAAAATATCACAAACCTAAGATTAAACAAGTGTAGTATCTACAAAAGATCCGAGATTCCCTAAACCTAGGATTAGACAAATATAGTTGTTTGTTTTTTAATTTCACGCACAGCAACGAATAGTGGGATTGACCGTCGCATGATAACGTCCCCACAGCTGAAAGGGCAAGCATGTTTGTTGTGACGGGGGACAAATATAGTACCTTCAGAAGATCCACAATACCATAAACCTAAGATTAAGCAAGTTTAATACCTTTAGATCGTCCTCAAACTCATAAACCTAAAGTTACACAAGTAAAGTACCTTCAGGACATTCACAAAACAATAAATGTAACATTTTAAACTTTTAAGGTGATCCTAGTCGTTAAGCTACACATATTAATATGTATGTCAAGTCTCCCTCTGGTTAAAAAAATACGAATGTCTAAACTAAAAAGATCGCGTATAATACTATTTATTTCCTGGATTGTGAAGCTTTTTGAGAAATCTTATTACACAAAGAAAACTGCAGTACATTACACTTAAAATTCTACAATTAACAGTAACGTATTTTTTGATAACACTGCACAACAATTTTGTTGAAAAGTTTTGCTTCCTGAAATGTTTTTGCTGATTGTGACAGGTACCTGGTGGGTATGCACAAATATAGTTTTGGTTTTGCTTCATCACGTAAGAACTCGAGAAACAGACAGTTAACTGTTTACCGGTAATAACGTATTTAATTGCGTTTATGTTTCTAATACGCTATTAAGTTCAACATAATTAAAAGTGTTTTGCTCCTGATTTTCGTTTGTATTCAATGTCCGGTGCATCACGTTGTAGCGTCCAACAGTAGTCAGCAAGCATTGACGGATTCCAGTTGTCCTGATATCGTTTTTCCATTATAGGAATGTCCTGGTGAAAACTGAATATTTCGATGAAACGGTACGTGATTGGCAAATTTTATATGATTTTCGAGATCAGCAGCTACAAATCTATAAGGAGCACCCAACGGTGTTCAAGAAGCAAAGAAGTGTTTGTTGTGCAGCGTAATGAACGATATTAATATTTATAAGTATGGACATTTCTTTATTCATTGATTGTTCTTAATCACCAAATCTTTCCCAGTGATTTTTCTTTTCCATAGCTTTTTCCATGAAGATGAGATGGCTTCCTGTCCTTTATCGACACTTGCTATGTTGGCACTGAGTGAGTTCATTTCAAGGGAATTCCTGATGGATCTGTCTTTGGAAATATTTTGAAAATAATCTCGATATGAGCCTCTAGATTTTCAGCAGGTTCAATTAATTTGTGTGAAGCATTATTTTCTGAAGCTAACAACGTACCCGTTTCTCTCGCTAATGTGCTTCCATAAACCGTAATTGGTTTGAACCACCTATAATTTGGGACTCTGCTTTATGAAACTTAAGTTTGGTTTTATTTATTAGCTTGTGTTTTTTCTTGTTGCTACTAGAAGTTCAGTATCCGGAGCTGTTATTGTCATACAATTCATGGGAATTTCCTAGGTTTAGACTCAAAACTGCTCGAGAGAAATCTATAGAAGTAATTCTGTGTTTGGGGGTGAAGTATATTCCGTATGTGCAGTCATTAAGTCAGTTAAATGCATAGGGTTCACTAGACAGCTTCCTCTAACGGTATACACCTACTTTGCTTTATCCTAATCTACGTATCATCAACTGCTAAAGTATATATAATGTGCCAATAAATCCATGACATCACGTGGAGCATCTGATTAAGATAACTGGGCACGTCTTTCCGCCTCGTCAGCAAGTTTGGATAAAGTCTTGTTCTTAATCTGCTTCTAAGTTTTTCTTTAGAAACTCCTGTCCGATGTGACACACCAAACATATCTGAGAAAATTACCACTAATGTTTGATAGTTACTATGCCTCTCTGTTGGCTGGTGTTGCTTAATGTTGTTAAGTCTGGTCTATCTACATGAGCAGCAGGATGAACAGCATGCTGTGCACTAGTCACTACCTACACTCTGAAGATTATTTCTAACTGTATTTTTCATACAGTATATTTCTATTATAATCTGTTGCTCTTTTTCTATAGAGATTTTTAAACTGTTCTGCTAAACTATATAACTTAATGAGTGATGACATGGCTCCAGAGAGGTTCTACAGTCATACTTGGTATATCAATAGTGATGAAAGTGTAAACTAGATGTATTCTCCTACTCCACATTTGCATAACTAATGGTGTTTTAGGTTTTAATTCTTAAAAACGTAGAGAGTGAGAGTTGTAGCTGCTATGATCCTCATGCTTGTCAATTCAGTTTCCAGATGTTTTATCCTAGTGTTGAGGGTATTTTGCAGTCCGGCCCAGCATGGCCAGGTGGTTAAGACACTCGACTCGTAATCCGAGTGTTGCGGGTTCGAATCCCCGTTGCACCAAACATTCTCGACATTTCAGCCGTGGGGACGTTATAATGTGGCGGTAAATCCCATTATTCGTTGCTGAAAGAGTCGCCCAAGAGTTGGCGGTAGGTGGTTATGACTAGCTGCCTTCCCTCTAGTCTTACACTGCTAGATTAGGGACGGCTAGCGCAGATAGTCCTCGTGTAGCTTTGCGCGAAATCCAAACCAATTTCACAGTCTGTTGGTATCTTTTTTAAGTAGTTGATATTGTTGCTATAATCATTCAGTACATTATTCAGTAAATACTGAATATTTACATTATTCAGTAAATATAAATATTTATTTATATTAAATAAATATAAGTTATTGTTATATTTCTGAACGTTCCTATAATACGTGTAACATTGTTCCCTGATGGATTACTGATATGACTCGGAGTATATAATGCTAAAATTCAGGATTAATTGCTTATAATGAACAAAGCATAACTTTGTGCATCACAAAAAACAAGCAGTCTTCGGCTTTAGTGCAATAATCCTTCTGTACATTTTCAATGCTTCTTCAGGTTTGCTGTCATTAACTTTCTAAACACTTCTCATGACTTCTTTGAACATATTATAATAATCCTTTTATATTTCTTTCAAATTCAATCTGTACATTTTCTACCTTGTTTTCCATCAAATTTTAATTTTTTTACTTTATAACTTTTTGTTTTTTCTTTTTGATCTAATTTCAATTTTCTTTATCTTTTTCTTAACATTTTTTCTCATCATTTTGTCATTTCCAGCAAATTTTCGATCTCGCTTTGAGCACTTATAATCCAAACTGCATTCGAAATAGAGATATTTTATTTTTACTAAAATAATAATATTGTCATAACAGTTTCTATCGTTAAGCGGCATCTTTCCGATTATTCTGTAATAAGAATAACACAAAGTTCACTTCAAAAAGGATATAGTTTCTTCCACTATAAGTGAATGTTCTACAAACTGAATTTCTAAACCTAAGTACACTGGATTTAACAGAAAGTACAACATTGTTATCGAGCCATTATTATTCTTCAGAAATATAACGAAATAAAACCTTTGTTTCATCTTGGTGATGAGGAAGGGGTGTTCATAGACACAGATAGATAAGCTTTTATTAAATTGAGAAAAAACACTGACAAAAATCAAATTCTTCAAAATGTACAAACAGCTCGACACGGATAAATACTTTCTGGAAACTGTACATTTATGTTTTCCGTTGATACTGTTGCAGAAGTCCACTGGAGACGGCAAGTTAAAATATTACCTAAATATTACCTAAAATACCTCGTAATTCATAAAAAAACACCTTTAGGCTACAGCTTCATTTAATCATACCTTCCACTGGCATAATGGTATGTCTGTAGACTTACAACGCTTGAAGCCAGGTTTCAATATGCGTGACGGGCTGAGCACAGACAGCCCATTGTGTAGCTTTGTGCTTGATTTCTTCATAAAAAGCTGAGTTTTTGACTTTGCTTTACATATACACTTTTGATACATTAAGAACGATTGAAATAATAACTTCAATATATATTTGTTACTTTATAGATGTAATAGATATTTGTTACTTTATAAACTATTTTATGCTGATTATACTGTGAGCCCAGAACGGCTGTTGCTGTAATTTTATAGTCCAGAAATAAATGTCGGAATCCTCATGATGACATTCAGAAGCTGAATATTGAATAACTTATCGTTGGTCGGTTAATTTAATCCAACGTTTGTCTCTTACAATGTATCTTAATTTCTGCTGTTTTAACTCTACTCACGGTAAGTTTCGCACCATCGAAGGCGGCATGAACAAGAATGACTTTCGTCTGATTTTCCTCTACAACTTCAAACTTGGTCGAAAAGCTGCCGAACGAAACTACACGGAACATTAACCAGGCATTCCGCCATAGATCTGTTACTGAACGTATAGTTCAGCGTTGGTTCCAAATACTTCGACATGGAGATGAGAGTCTTGAAGACCACGAAAGTCTTGGAAGGAAGCCATCCTTAGAGAAAAACACATTAAGTGAAGCAGTTAAGACAGACAGACCATCGTTAAACAGTATGTGAGCTTGCAAAAAGCTAGGCACAAGCAAATCAAGTACTGACAACCACCTGAGTGCAATTGGAAAGGCGGAAAGGTTGAATAAGTAGGTTTCGTATGAGCTGACTGAAGATCAACAAAATCGGCATTATGAGACCTGTCAAGAATGACGCTCCAAAAATTGAACAAATTGGGAATCGAGGTTCTGCCTCATTCCCCTATTTCCCAGACCTTTCCCCTACAGACTATTATTTTATTAAACACTTCGACAATTTTTTTACAATAACGCTTTCAAAAACCAAGCAGCTGCAGAAGAAGCTTTCAGGGAGTTCATAGGTCATAGAAATTCTGATTTATACAGCAGGGGCATAAACAGCATCGCTACGCATTGGCAAAAGTGTGTTGAAGCAAATGGTGCTTACTTTGATTAAAGCATGTTTTACAACACTGGTTTATACTTTTCCAAATTTCGCAGTTCAAAAGCGACATTTATTTCTAGACAATATAATACTTCGTTAATGAACTTGTTGCTGTTATAGTTTAATATACTGGTTTTAGTAAGTTCTTTCAACAAGACAGAGAAAGGGGACCCTTCGAGGATGTTTGCCCTCGGGCCTGTGGTTGCTCCCAACGTTTTTGCTGACAAGGCAAGATTAAAGTTCTTAAGATACCATACAGAAGATAATATAAGTAACTTATTATCATTATTTAGCACCTTATGCATAACCAATATATCGGTGTTTGTGTTACATTTTTGTACAATAAGACTGATAGTAATTATTTATATATTAGTCAGGTGGACTTCTAGTAAAAAGAATACAATAGTTCGGTTTGGATTTTTTGTTTAGAATTTTGCGCAAAGCTACACGAAGGTTATCTGTACTATCCGTCCCTAATTTTGCAGTGTAAGGCCAGAGTAGTGATTCTCAACCTGTGTGCCGCGAGAGATTGGCAGGTGTGCTGCTGTGTTTTTGAAACACATTCAACTTTCTTTGAATTTTACAAGCAAGTCGAACACATTAGTTAATAAAAGCTACTATAGAGACACTCTAAAACCTTCCAAAACATTCGATGGTTTTCATTGAACTCGAGCACTGAGAAGTTAATACTTAAATTTCATTCTCGACTGCAACAGTTCGACTGTTAGTTTAATTGTGGTGCAACAAGCGCTTCGTACGTCATAAATAATGCATCAAACAATCAAACTGCTTTCTGGAATACGTTCTCATTCTGCGGTAAGCTACAGCTACTACGCAAACTGAAGCCACACTTGGAAACAAAACATTCAGCTGTGAAGGATAAGCCAAAAGTATACTTCGAGAATCTCGCGGCTCAACAACATGAACAATCAAGGAAGCTCATGAACTACATGAAGCTGCCCGAAAAAGGATTGATTGCAAGTTATAAGTTTGCTCAGTTGTTGGCAAAAGGCAAGAAAGTGCATACGGAGGTCGAATCAGTCATTGCGCCAGCGTTAGCAATCATCGTTGAAACTATGCTTGGAATGGATGCCGCCAAAAAGGTTAAGCAAGTTCCACTGTCCAATGACACAATTTCGCGCAGAATTGTAGACTTGTCGTAGGATATGAAGGATCAAGTTTACGAACACTTCAAAGCGCCTGAAGATGAATTGTCTCTGTTATGGTCTCTTCAAGTTGATGAATCTGCTGACGTTAGTGGAAAAGCTGAAGTTCTGGCTTTTGTTCGATTAATAAAAGATGGAAAAATCGTAAACGAATACTTATTTTGCAAAGATTTTGACATTTTCAGTTGGTGAATGAAAACATTTTTCTCTTCAAATTACATTGGAATAAAGTTTATGGCTGTCCTTCAATGCAAGGAAAAAAAAGGGATTCGTCACTCTGGTGCAAACAGGATTGTTCACTGCATGATTCACAGAGGTGCTTATCTCCAAATCTTTGCTGAAAGATTTGCAGTATGTTATGAATCAAGTTATTCAAGCGGTGAATTTCATCAAGTGTTGGCCACTTCAATCTTGACTTTTCTCTCTTCTCTGTGAGGTGATAGATTCAGAGTACAAAAAGCTACTGTATCACACTGAAGTTCAATGGCTTTTGGAAGGAAAGGTGTTAAAGCGTCTTGTCCAACTAAAAACTGAAGTAATTTCTTTCTTGGAGGTTGAGGAAGCAGGTTTTGAATTTTCTTTTCATGATGACATCTGGTGGCTGAAGGTTCAATTTCTCTCCGACTTATTTGACAAATTAAATTCTCTGAACTTAAGTCTCCAGGGGCCATCTGAAAACATTATTACTGCAACGTTTAAACTGAAGGTCTTCGATGAAAAGGTGATGCTGTGGAATAATAAGAATCTCGAAAGGAGTCCTTGATTGTTTTCCTTCTGTTAACGAATGTCTGTCAATGAAGAAAATTGTCCCTCAAATTTTGAACACATTAAGCAAGTCAGAAAAGGTTGAGAATCACTGGGCTAGAGGTAAGGCAGCTAGTCATCACCACCCACGGCTGACTCTTGGGCTACTCTTTTACCAACGAATAGTGGGATTGAACGTACCATTATAACGCCCCCACGGCTGAAAGGGCGAGTATGTTTGGTGTGAGAGGGATTAGAACCCACGACCCTCAGATTACGAGTCGAGTACCTTAACCACCTGGCCATGCCGGGCCGGTTTGTTGTTGTTAAGCGCAAACCTAAATAATGAGCTATTTGTACTTTGTTAACCACGTTAAGTCTGCAGAGTTACCACTGAGCCACTAAGGGGCAAAATACAGAACAAGAAAAATTCAGTCGCTTGCACAAACCGCTTACCGCCGGCGACGAGGACTTTCACGTAATGTAATAATCCATCAGGTCGGTTGACCTACAACACACAAAACCATTGTCAAAAAGCTTTTTATAGAGATGTTTATATTATATGAGTTATTGTGGTATATAAAGTCTTAAGTTGTGCTTTCGAGATGCTGTTATTTATATTATAAAATGTATGAATGTATCTTAGAATACATAAAATATTGTGACATTGCCAGAGATACGCATACAAAACGTTCCCATTATTTGGTATGTGGGATCAATTTATGCATTGAACAACTTAATGTTCTAACTAATAAACATGCACCTTGAACAAGTTTCGTGGAAAAAATTAAACGTAGATCATTTGGTTGATGCATTTGTTGTAAAATTTCGAAAGGTGCCTGTTTTCATTACAAACGTCTCTGGATGACTTTTCAAATACTCTGTTAATTTCGCTCTCCTTTATTTACGCTTCTTGTCAATAAATGCCACCCCAAAATAACAGAAACTCTTATTTACCAGAGTAAATGGATGGACGACCCTCCGTGGTCCACTGTCTTCCGTCAGGATCTGTCGGAGGTGGGCGATGTAACTCGAAGCAAGGCGTAATGTATCGAGCTTTGAAAGTTTTGTGTCGGCTGGGACCCATGGAAGTGAAGTCTTGAGTCTTGAAAAAGCTTTACTCAGAACTCTCATTCGCGCCCTCTCTCGGGCATTAGCAGCATTTCTCTGCAGAGGCCTGTTCTTCTCAGGTATAGTTATGTCCTCTTCGCAGTCTTTACGTTTTCTAGCCATTCTTGAGCCGGAATCCGTAGATTTGTCTAAAATTAACGCGAAACAAAAAACTAATCTCAATAACAGACGAAATTTATGGAGTAACAATTAGTAAAAGTTTACAACGTTAATAAGAGTCTGACATGAATCACGATTTTTGAGTTTAAAGATCTATACTTATCGCAGGGCACACAGAAACTAAATTATTAATTTAATAACAGGTGCATCTTAAAAAAAAGGTACAAAAACACATAACACGAAATCACAAGTCACGTTTCTTTTTATCGTGTTCAAAAGGACATGTTAATTGCCTGTGATGAGGGTATTCAACTCGAGTCGCGGGATCGAATTCTGTTATCGAATATGCTCATCATTTCACCCATGGGAGCGTTATAAAGTGATAGTTAATCTGACTATTCGTTCGTAAAAGTAGTTGGTGATGAGTGTCGCTGAATGTCTGTCTTTTCTTTTGTCTACCACTTCAAGATTAGTGATGGGGAGGACGGATAGCTCTCGAGTAGCTCTCAAAATTCAAACAAATAAGAGTGTGGTAAAATATGTATATTCGTTCTAAATTCATAAAGCAGTCAGTGCAGTAAGGAATCCATAAATATACAAATGTGCGTGTAACTCAGAGTTCTGAGGTAGAAATGGACAGTAAACTTGTGAAAATGCTCTTATTATTTCCTTTTCAAACAAAACACGACAGTAAAGTTTAGAAATCGTTGTCGTAAAACTTTCTCTGCCATCATTGTCGTCATAAATGGGTTGTCGTTCGCAGGCAAATCGTCTAAAAAATGTTTAACGTAGTTTGATTGAATTAAATAATTACAACAGAAGTGATAAGACTTTTTCTACCATATATATGACTTAGAAATTAGGGTTACAGGCTGTAGATCAATAGTCTAAAGCTCGAGTTATAATACCGCTCAACTCGTTCCACACTTTCATCTCTTGATATGTTGTAGGAGTGACAGTCAGACCTATTATACGATTAAAATTTGGACTAAGCTCTTTTAGCGGTGAGTGATTCTGACTGATTGCCTTCCTTTGATTACTTATTTGAAATTAAGGAAGACTATAACTGAACCAATGAGGGCTCTGGCTTGTTCGTGTAGTTTACATGCACATAAGTCATAACGTGTTAATACTACACTAACAACAAGATTCATCTGAAGTCAAGGACTTAAACTTTCTTTCTTACAGCTAGATATCAGAATACTCATATTCTGATTTAATTATTGCATTTATTCTCTTAACGAAACGTTCAATGTTTTTGCCGGCAGAAAATTTGTACTTTGATGTACAGTTGGACAAAAGTAATATGACGAATTGTCAAAGCAAACATTGTCTACAACAGAACAATCTATATAAACAAATCAATTGTTCTCTACAGCAGAACAATTTATATAAAGAAACTAAATGTTGTCTACAACAGAAAAATCTATTTAAAGAAACCAAAAATTCCTTACAACAGAACTATTTACATAAACAAAACAAACATTCCCTACAACAGAACTATCTACATAAACAAATCGAATATTCCCTAGAACAGAACTATCTACATAAACAAACCAAACGTTGCCCACAACAAAATAATGTATATAAACAAACGACACTCTGCATACAGAAACACACATATATTGTCTTTTTTTACATCTGCCATTTTAAACATGCGCTGGGTCAGTTTAGAGACTTACAAAACTAAAATCCTGGGTTCGATTTTTTCACGAACAGAGTACAGATAACCCATTGTGTAGCATTGCACTACGAAAAACAATATACACTGTAGTGTTTATCATCCGGTGCAGTTTTCTACTTACCACTTTCTCAACTGTTAATATTTTATTAGTTTATCATGCGAGACTTACAAACTCGTACATATAAGTTGTTAAACCGATACATTTAAAAACGTATGTACATAAACTGTACCAAACACTGCATCAATAAATCTTCTTTTTAGTGAATGAAAATAAACTTTGTTGTTTTTTACGTAATTTTCTCTTTCCACCATCTCTAGAGGGATGAATGACGCTCTTGTCGCGATTTCTCAATTTTAAAGATTAGCGATTTTTTTTGCTTTGTCTTTCTTACACCAGGCAAGGTTCTATCTCCCCACACAATGTTTTACTTTCAAATCTGACCTCAAGCAACAGATTAATATTTTTATGTCTATACACACAGCCAGACTTGTAACACTACACACAATAACCTGGAGGTGGTGTTGGGCCGTTGAACTCCATCTTATTAACACGTGCATCAAGCACCAAAGGCTATGGGATTCGAAAGACAATGATTTTATGCCAGTTCTTAAGAAGTTTGACAGTTTAATTCCACATTTCAACCACATCCCATGGAAACAATCTGATTTTGAATCTGATTTCCTTGTTTTCTCTGAGGTATCACGGTTGTATTAAATAACTAAAACAAATGTACAGTGAACCAATATAAATATTTTTATCTATCTCTCTTTCCATCTGTCCTTTGTCTCAAGCTCATGTAAATCAACCATATACCCCGTGTATACACACCACATACGACAAACAAGAACATGAAAGACACAACCTCTATTTTTTATTTGTTTTACTTTATTAATGTATATATGGCCCAGCATGGCCAGGTGTCTAAGGCGAGCCACTCGTAACCCATGGGTCGCGGTTTCGAATTACTGTCGCACCAAACATGCTCGCCCTTTCAGCCTTGGGGCGTTATAATGTGACGGTCAATCCCACTATTCGTTGGTAAAAGAGTAGCCCAAGAGTTGGCGGTGGGTAGTGATGACTAGCTGTCTTCCCTCTAGTCTTACACTGCTAAATTAGGGACGGCTAGCGCAGATAGCCCTTGTGTAACTTTGCGCGAAATTTAAAACAAATCATACCATGCATATATAAAATTAATAATATTCCAAATATTGCCACAAAAACACGCAGATTAAGGCAAAATAAAATCATTATCTCGATCAAAGTGGTTTGTGTTTGCTATCTAGTATAGAACAAAATAAGTAAGAGTTATTCTCAACCAACAAGTGTAAAAGAAACAAGTGAGAGTTTTTTCTCAGTCAACCAGTATAGAACAAAATAAGTAAGAGTTATTCTCAACCAACAAGTGTAAAAGAGACAAGTGAGAGTTTTTTCTCAGTCAACCAGTATAGAACAAAATAAGTAATAGTTATTCTCAACCAACAAGTGTAAAAGAAACAAGTGAGAGTTTTTCTCAGCCAAGAATTTTAGAACAAACAATTAAAGATTTTGCTCAACCAACAAGCCGTACATAATTAAGAAACATGTCTGGTTTTATCAGTTGCGTTTAATATACAGGATTTCAAGTGTGTAATGGAACTTCACAGATCTCAGAAGTTCAAAAATCAAATTGATAATGATATTCTAAGGTACGATGAATGAAAACTTTCTGTGAATACTTACATCTCACGAGAGTGATGAAAAACGAAGTTTATGTTTCCAGAAGCAAAGGAAACGTTCGACTACGGATCACCACACCAAGTTTGGCATGTGAAGACCCATTTTTTATATATATATATATATATATATAGTTTATATGGGACAATTTTTGTTTTGAAGTGAAGCATAAAGCTGCACAATGGGCTATACGAGGGCTGTTCAAAAAATACGCGGACTGACGTCATAAAACAAAATGTACTTTATTTAGAAGTTACAGGTCTGGGACCCCTTTAAAGTACTCCCCTACCCAACGCACACACTTATCCCAACGGTGTTTCCACTTGTTGAAACAGTCCTGGTACGCTTCTTTTGTAATGTCCTCCAGCTCCTTCGTCGCATTTGCCTTAATATCGGGAATCGTCTCAAATCTTCTTCCTTTCAAGGGTCTTTTGAGTTTGGGGAACAAGAGAAATCGCAAGGAGCAAAGTCAGGTGAGTAGGGTGGGTGGGGAAGAACAGTGCTCGAGTGTTTGGCCAAAAACTCACGAGTTCTGAGGCACAAATTTCGCAGCAACGCGGTGCATCTTCAATTTTTCGGTCAAAATCTCGTAACAAGATCCAACTGATATCCCACACTCTTCAGCAAGCTCCCTGACAGTCAGACGTCGATTTGCCCGCACCAGGGTGTTGATTTTGTCGACGTGTGGGTCGTCAGTTGACGTGGAAGGACGTCCAGGACGCTCATCATCTTCAATGGACTGTCGACCATCCTTAAAACGTTCATGCCACTTGAAACATGCCGTACGCTTCATAGCAACATCACCGTAAGCCGTGTTAAGCATAGCAAAAGTTTCAGTCGCAGATTTTCCAAGTTTAACACAAAATTTCACAGCAAGTCGTTGCTCCTTCAGGTCATTCATTCTGAAATCCACCAAACGAAAAACTCGCACTTCACTTAAAACCGCGTAGCTAATACACAAATGAAGATATCTGCAATCGGGAAATGGTGTCGTAATCAGCTGATCTGTGCGAACCTAACGACACCAAGCGGATTCCCTTGGAACCAACTGGAGCCGCGCAATTCAAACAGTCCGCGTAATTTTCGAACAGACCTCGTATGTGCTCTGCCCACTATGGGTATCGAATCCCGGTTTGTAGTGTTGTAAATCCACAGACATATCGTTGTGCTACTGGGGTGGACAATCCGACACCCCTGTTTTTAATTTATAAGGTTTGTGTAATATTAATTCACAGCTACAGACAGATTTTTTTCCTTGATGTTAGCCCTAATAGTAATAGTAGACGTAGATGAACAAACACAGATGGAACAAACAGACAGACGTAGATGCAAAGAGAGGTATAGATACATAGATAGACGGAAAAATACGTAATGATATAAAACACTGACAAATGAGCGGACAGAAAGGATGAACTAGACCTATAAAGTGACAAATAAAACAGTTTAAGAGATGAGTAGAAGACTGCCAAACAGGAATCGGTAAGCAGGTGAATAGAGAGTTAAGTGGTTATTGATAGTTGCAGTAAGTATTGCAGAGAAAGCTACCTTGTTTATCTGATAAACTATTCCCAGCTCTTTTAGAAGTATTCATCCTCTATAAACCTTTATGGATTGGTCAATATTTTATTTCTAGTTGAAATTTTCATGGACTTATTTTGGTTGCACAACACTTTATATATAAGTGTGTGTGTGTATGATAGTTAAGATACTGTACATTTTACCTACGTTACACATTATAGTCTTTCTGATTAAGGTTTGATTGTTGAACTTCCATCAGAATTGTTCGAGGGCTATTTGTCACTAATTTATAAACGACAGAGTAGACAGAATACAACTAGTGAATACTATCTAATGCTAACTCAGTCCCAACAAAAAGTGGAATTGACCATCACTTATAATGCCCTCACTACTGAAATAGTGAGTACGTTCAGAAACGGGATTCGATCCCATAAACCACACATTGCGAATTGAGCACCCAAATTATCAGATCTCTAATTATTATAACGGAACGAAGGGTAAACTTTCAGTTGATTATATAGACAACCAGATATACATAAAGAAAGAGTATCAAACAAGAGCACATTATGCACATACCTAAGAAAACTACCTGTTAAACGTAGAATTTGCTTCCATGTTCATTATAAAGGTTGGGAAGAAAAGAAACCATCAAGTTACAGAGCCATCTACCTGTTGTTATTTAACCCTTTGTAAGTTTGTACCAAACTTACCTTTGTTGACGTCTTCGTGAAGATATTTTCAGTTATATCACTTATTATTTGTGCTTTTTACACATCACGACATTGTATACAGATTTCTCTGGAACTGTAGAAGAAGAAACACTTCGACATTTCTGAGTCTGATAATGATGCACGTCGTGAGAACAACTCTCGTTCAATGTTACGTTACAGTTGCATGTTTTAAAGTTTTGTGACAAAGCGTTCGACGGTGCTAAGAACATTCGTAGTTGAACAGCATTTTAAACCTAGAGTCCTTATTTCCCACAATACAACCTGTACGTTGTTCTTCTTATTTGGGAAGACAGTTTGCAACTTGCACTACTTTTTTTAATGTACGAAACGTAAGAAATGAATTTAGGATTAAAGAAGGAAACAGCAGCGATATAAGTCCGAAATTTTCCGTGGAACTTGTAGCATCTTTTAAACTTCTTTCCAAGACACTGAAACCACGCCTACTGTTACGCTTAACCAATCACAAATGACAAACACGAATAATAGGGCTGTTGAAGACAGGGAGATAAGAAATGTAGCGGGTAAATGGAAGAATCTGAGAAGAGAAGGAGTGAAGAAACTGACTAAACTTATCAGGAAGCTCTGCATTTAATAGGGAATGTATCGCGTTTCAAAGTGGGAGCCCGAATGACGGTCTGAACTGAGCAATAGAACTAAATTTATTTTTCACAACATGTTGGCATCTCAAACAGAAAAGGGCAGTTCCAAGATATATAATGATGTTTTAGAATTATGTACACGAATACCTGATGTTTCTTAATACAGATTGATATCGAAATGTTTGCTATGTAAAATACGGAAAGAACTACCTGACTGTGCTTACTACATATATTCAGTGTCCATACTACCCATGTTCAGTCCTTTTTACGTTACAGAAGTGTCGACTCTATCAAATAACTCAAGCCATCTGAACTCATATAAAACCAACTCTTCTCGATTTGCTAAATTGTCCCACTAATAACCATAACATTTCGTTATGTCAACAAGCATGGTGCAAAAACTCGTGGTATCAGAGTCATGCAATAGTATTTGGGTAATTGAAGAAGCTTCGGGCAAGTTTGTAAGTAAAGTTAAGCAAGCCTAATGTATTTGTTGTGACGAGTGTTACGTATTACAATTTCATTTAGCCTAAAACTCAGATAAATGATAATTTAAATTTAGAAGTTAATTAAATGTCTATATATATCATATTTATTATATTTACCAACAAGATTGATACAGACAATTTTCTTTTTTTAATACAAATAAATTTTAATATACAAACAATAACGATTTATAATAACGGTTATTTTAAATAAGGATTTATATACAAATGCTTTACAAACAATGTTAAGCCTTCTATCCGGTCTGGATATCTTATCGAGAGATCATGATGAGCAAATTAATTTTAAGTTTATATAGGTGCAATTCACTTAATGGGGAGCTAGCTAGCTCTGCGTCATGTTTTCCGCTGATGTAGATATAAATATACTAATGTTTGATGAGAATCCACTGAAGGTAAATGGTTTGTAATGTTCGAAATATATAAACGTTCCTGGTCAGTATATCTGAAGTTCTCGATTTATAAGTGTTAATCACAGTTATAGATTCCAAGGTATATAGTATACAAAGTGTAACAAACCAATTATTTTTACTGTCTCTTGGCGCGTTGGTAACATTTATACGTGTGAGAGGAGAGTTTCTAGAAATTTCAGCCTGCACAACAATATAGACGATACATGTATGTTTACGTACAACACATATATTGTTTATTTTTACACTTGAAAATTTTTTACAGTTTTATTGAATAGGTGGGAATTTCGCAGTACAGATTTAATGGTATAAGTTATGTTCACCTGATAAAACAAGCCTAATGAATAACATAATCAAAAACATGATCGCAGAATTTATAACAAAATACACAAAACCAAACAACCGACTGTATTGATATGCTAATTAATATCCTGAAAAAAACTCATTACACCTCATATACTACACATAATAACAACACTCACCGGATACATGCTAACAACATAATGTTCACAGTTGTATATATCAACATCTAAGGTGCAATAGCTTCCAAGAAACACGAGATCGAAGACCTAATACAAGAAACTAACCCCCTCATTATAATAGTAAGTGAAACTTTAATATACAATAACAAAAGATTTAAGATACCAAATTACACATCAATAAGGAAAGACAGGATAAACAAAAATGATGAAAATAGAAGCATTATGATGCTATACAAAACAGATCTTTCAGTCACATAAATCAATTTGAGCAGTAACAACGAATATGTTACTGTGGATATTCTGCAAATAAACAAAACAAAAGTGACAATAGCAGGAATACACTGTTCACCACATAAGCAACTAGACATGACATTACTCAACAACAGATTTTCCCACAACCATAACTCTATAGTCATTGGAAATCTAAACAGTAAAAATGTTAACTTTGGATGCAAGTACACAAACAACAATGGAAGAAGTCTCTTACAGTTTACAGATGATAACAATATAGCCTTACTAAATTATACCACCCCTACATACACAGCGTATGCCACTAACATCAGTGACATACTTGACTTGTGTCTTAGCACATATAATATGAGCCAAAAGCTAATAAAATTCTAGGTGGGAAAAGATGTTGATAGTGACCATTTACCAATACATTGCGTCTTCGATCTCGCCACCAATTAAAATACAACCTACAGAAAAGAAAAAAATGATGATAGTAAAACTATAAACAGGAATTAGACAATCAATTACCTAATAACGTTATAGAAGAAGTAAAAAAAACATATTGAATTGGATAACTACTGTCAAACAATAACGGAGTGGCTTTAGAAAGTGGTCAATAAAACAGTACTAAAACAACGTCATAAAACAACAAACAACACATGGAAACCAAATACCCAAATAATTACCCTAATCAAAAAACGAAGACAGTTAAGAAGACAGTTCACGATAACAAGAGACAAAGAAACTAAAACGCAAATAAACAATATGAGAAATCACATTAAAGTACAAATAAAACTTCAAAAACAAGATAAATGGGATAATTTCTGCTCAAAACTAAACGATAAAACTGACCAGAAAAAATTGTGGACACACCTTAAACGACTCACCAACGACAATTCAGCCACAAAGAAATATCCTGCACTTGAACACAATAACACAATAGCACACACAAATAAAGAAAAAAGCCGAAACTTTCAAAGTCCAACTACAAAATACATTTAAAACTCATTCTGATCCAAATATGAATATGTATTTCTACAACAAAGCCACAAACTGTATACTAAACAATAAAGAACAATTTGAACCAATTTTCACAACAAGTATATCTGAAACAAACACAAGACATCACAAACTACGAAAACACGATCCCAATGAAAGAAATATCCATAAATGAACTTCTTGAAGCAAAAAAGACATAAAAAACAAACCTCGGGTGAAGATGAGATACAAGCCATCCTTCTAAAAAAGGGCACTCCGAAATTGTTTGACCACCTAAAAGCGCTTTTTAACTTATCTCTATCCTCAGGATACATACCAGTTTCTTGGAAGCTTGCAAATATATTAATGTTCCATAAGGAAGGAAAGCCAGCAAATAAACCTAATAGCTACCGACCAATCAGCCTGACCAGCTGTGTAGGCAAAATTCTTGAAAGAATAATCACTAATAGACTCTTCACATTCTTGGAGATAACATCAAAATTACAAGAAGAACAAAATGGATTCAGGAAAGTTAGGCAAACAACTGACCACTTAGTCAGACTAACTGAAGAAATAATAGACAGCTTTAACAAAAAAACAATGCCCTATCGCCTGCTTTCTTAACATTGATAAAGCATTTGACACTGTATGGTACAATGGTCTACTGTTCCGTATGAATGAAATGGGACTACCGCGTGGAATTATTCGCTTGTTATCTAACTTTTTGGAAAGTAGAAAATGTAGAGGATACCTTTTCTGAGTACTTTACTCCAGAAGCTGGTGTCCCTCAGGGAGGGGTGGTTAGCCCTATACTCTTCATCATGTGTGTAAACAATATGCCATTGAAGGATCCTAATCATGGATTCTCCTCACAGTTCGCTGATAATGTGGCAATCTGGAAAAGTGCCACAACACCAACAATAGCACCCACAAACATACAACCGAAACTAAACAGAATAAGCGAATACTGTCAAAAATACAGAATAAAAATAAATACAGCAAAAACACAACTTGTCGTCTTTACAAAATGGACAAAATACAAAAATCTAGAGCCTGAAATATATATGAATGGAACGCTACTTCAGACTGCCACATCGGCAAAATTTCTTGGTCTAACCTATGGTTCAAAATTAACATGGATTTTTAACCATGTAAACGAAATTAAAAAATAGTCTGAAGAAGAACCAACTATGCTAGGAGTCTAACTGGCAAGAACAGTGGAGCATCAATAGACAACATACTAACAATTTACAAAACATACATTAGACCAGTAATCGACTATGCAGCTCCAGCTTGGATTACTGTAAGTGACGAAATAATCAAAACCAAGCTACAAACAATTCAAAACACACTCCTCACAACAGCATATAGAGTTCCCGAGCAACATAATCTGAATTTATACATAAATATTCAAACATACCAGATATACTCCTACATAGCACAATAACGTAATTTGATAAAAATTGGATGAAAAATGAATTACTATGTGAACTAGACAGGTAATTCATACATGATGAAGATAGTCCTAAACACCTCTCCCCGATCAATATATATTTTAAACATAAAAAATAATTATAAATAAATAAATGAAAAATATATATAATATAATAAAAATATAAATAAAGAGTAATTTAAAAAAAGTGCAACCAACAAACCAGACATTTTACTGATAGGGCAAAACAATATCTATACATGTATATCAATACATGGACATTGCCCTGAAAATAGTCTGAGTAATTCAGCTCACTCTGACCCAAAAATCAGTGACCAACACCATCAAACACTGCATGACTACATGGGTAAAGGAAGAAGGAAGGGGTCAAAGAGCACCTGACCCTCCAGGGTACGTACATATCATACTCAAACCACGAGAGAGAGAGAGTTATGTACAATTCTAAATTTAAATTTAACTCAAACAAATATCGATATTAAAATAGATATATGATAGTACATTTGTCATACGAGTAAATAATATCGTGTATATCATAACACTATACAGGTAGATTATATATATATACATGTAGCTCATAGCAATGTGATACGGATACATTATACATCTTTGTGAGTCGTTACATGAGAGAGACTTTCCAAAGTCCTGGTCCTTACATCAGTCACAGATTGTACAAATGGAACAAAATACCTCAGATATTTTGCGAAGTAAATCTGTGGAGAAATACTGACGTTAAAATACATTCATTAAATTAAAAAAAAGTCAATTAAACCTCTAATACAGAATCTTTTCCACTGCTCTGTACTAATATTCGGTAATGCATCAATCATATTTATAACGTCTTATAATAGTGGCATATAGTATTGCGACATGTTACTTTCACACGCATTTGTTAAAAGAAACGTTCATTAATATCAGAATTTTGACTCATGTCTACATCACAGCGAAATAAGATACAATCTAAAAATCAGGATAATCTTATATATATTGTGAACCGTAGTGTCCGTCCGAGCTGGGCCTTGCATGGCCTAGCGCGTCAAGGCGTGCGCTTCGTAATCTGAAGGCCGCGGGTTCGCGCCCGAGTCGCGCCAAACATGCTCGCCCTCCCAGCCGTGGGGGCGTTATAATGTGACGGTCAATCCCACTATTCGTTGGTAAAGAGTAGCCCAAGAGTTGGCGGTGGTGGTGATGACTAGCTGCCTTCCTCTAGTCTTACACTGCTAAATTAGGGACGGCTAGCACAGATAGCCCTCGAGTAGCTTTGTGCGAAATTCCAAAAACCAACCAACCAACCGTCCGAACTTTCGTTTGTCTCCCGTTTGAAAAGTTGCGTACAAATGCAAAACTCAACGTTAATATTGGAATGATGTTAAGAGAGACATGAAAATGGCTGACGACAAATTTTGTTTCATTATCAAGGTATTCTACACTAAACTGTTAGGAACTAACCACACTACGGTTCACATTTCAAAACGTGACATAACTTAATAAAAATGTTATTTCTGATAGTGCATTGTTATGGCATTATTGAGTGGCTCTTAACACGAATGAAATGCTCAACAATTACTTTTTGCGGTGGGGAATACAAGAAGCTCAGACATTTGGCTCTGAGTGAAACCACAAATCCAACTCAATTAACTTTTTTAAAGTTCAAGAAATAATTCAAATTGATAGATTAACATAAACCTTCCCTGTCACTGGGGTCGGGTACTTTTTCTTGTAATTGCGTAAAGTCATGGAGTCAAATACTATATCAACAGCACTCGCCACTGTATTTCTTTTGTCCCGAAGATAAAGTTACTTTTCTTCTAAATGTGAAATATTTCTTTTCAAACAAATATGTCGACTAATACAGTTATGGTACGCGTAAGGGAAATGAATAAGCTATGTTATTGAAGATTATTTTAATCTTTAAATCTCTTCTAACTTAAGTTTCATATTTAAATTATTTATTTGGATTAAAGTTTTCTCAGCAGTCGAAACAGCAGAAGTAAGTAGGTAGTTATATTTTGTATTAATGACAAAGCTATTAAGACTACCTGCTACCGGTTTTAGTTTTGAACTAACGACGAGGGAAATCGATCAGTCAGACGCACCCTACCACCCGTTATCAACGCTAAGATATTGACTGTTATTCTTATGACGCACACGTAGTTTGAAATGCGGACAATATTTTGTAATATCTCCACGTTTCGTACACGGCTCGCCAAATCAGGGTCTAGCACAGGACAAGTCTGTACATCTCTTAAAAATAAATCTGGTGTTTTAAAGATAAGTTAGATTTTATTTTTAGTTTTCCAGAATGTTAGTAAATGGACTGTGAACCCAATGGTTTGTGGTTACTTACCCGTTGCAGCAAAAACACATTCCGCATTTTGGAGCCGTTGATGCGTTATAAAAGTGATAGAAAAATTCCATAATTTAATGAGCCAATTGTAGCCCTGCAGTTGGCGGTTGGTACTGTTGACTAGAGCATATAGCACGAAATCTAAAGCGAACTTGATCTTCTGCTCTGTAACGCAACATTAACTTCTGGTTTTAAACACTAAACATTACGTTTTGAACAGGCGCAGATAGCCTAGCTTATTTGCGTCATGAAACGCCAAGCCAACCAACCAACGTTGTTAACACTCGACGACATTGTACGTTTACTGTTTTGTTTTTTATGTCGTTAAGCGCAAAGCTACACAATGCTTTGTGTACCTTATCCATCATAGGGAAGTTTACCAGTTTTATTTAAACAGAATTATTTTCTCGTTTTCAATCAGTTTTCTTAATTATGTCGAAGAGCGAATAATAAAACTGACGGAAGTCAGAGGAATGACTATTTAAATGAGAAGTACTTGAAGTAGTGAACGGAATCCTTGATCTAAAGAATAGTTTTAGTTTCACAAAACGAGCATACGATCAGCAGTAATCACAGGTTTATTTCCCTTAGAGTAGTTAGTTAGGATTCGTTTACTGGAGAATGAATTAGAAGACTAGAAACCAAGTTTTATAAAATAAAGTTTGAAGACAGCTTGAATAGATAATGAAAGAAACTTTATTAGTAAATTTATAACGTTTCGACAAGCTTTTTTAATCATCAGTTGTTAATAAAATTTCTGTCATATATGCTAACCGCAGGTTCAAAAAACACCGAATCAGAGTGTGTATGTGTTTATCTTTTGGAAGGTACACAAGATTGTTTGTTTTGAATTTCGCGCAAAGCTACTCGAGGGCTATCTGCTTTTAGTCGTCCCTAATTTTGCAGTGTAATACTAGAGGGAAGGCAGCTAGTCATCACCACCTGCCGCCAACTCTTGGGCTACTCTTTTTCCAACGAATAGTAGGATTGACCGTCACATTATAACGCCCCCACGGCTGAAAGGGCGAGCATGTTTGGCGCGACGGGGATGCGTACCCGCGACCCTCAGATTACGAGTCGCACACCTTAACCCACCTGGCCATGCCGGGCCTAGGTACACAGGAACAGCCTTTATTTACACTACAAAAAACAAAAAACAAACACAGTCTTACATAGTAAAACCACACAAAATGAAATAGATTAAAACAGATCTGTGACTGAATGGTTGACTGATGAGAGAGAGAAAGAAAGTAATTTTTTCTCAACTTCTCACTAGTCTGGTGTAAACCTCTGTAAATTAAACTAAATTACAGCTACCAAGGTTACAAAAGTTAAGCAAAGTCTCAAATAAATATAAATATTAGCACAACAATCTGAATAAGATAACAGTTTCTGTCTTAGAAAACATTCTATGTGTGCTGAATGTTAGGATACTGAAAAAATCTCATCAAAATCCTCTATACAAAGCAGAATGTGACTTTTCTTACAGATACAAAACCAGGTTCCATGTGTCCACTCGTATTCAGTCACTGGAGTGGGAAAACCTCAGGGTATTACTCAGTTCTTCCACGGAACAGATAGTTTTTCTGTTTAGAAATCGCGTGCTATCTTCATTACAGCATACTTGGTTAACTGTCAGTTAATGAATGAAGTTCAGGACAGAGCTGGAGATAAGCAAAACTAAGGTGTTTTTATTTGAACGACTTTCCACATCCGAACTGAACTGAAAGTAAATATAGACATTTTGAATTATTTACACATTAACTAAAAGTGTAATTAATGTGTGGTACAATTCTGTAATATATAGCGTTATAGTAAACTGTAAATATCATGAGAATAAATTCAGATATAGATTATAATGTTAATTTAACTATATAAGCTCGTTAAATTTTGTTTAGACATGAAATTTCGTTTCTTTATATTTAGATATATAAGTTTGTAACATTGCATTCAAATATACAACTTACAACAGTTTCTTTGTTGTTGATCGCAAAGCTACACAAAGAGGTATCTGTGTTATGTTCATTAGGCGTATCGAAACTCAGGTTTTAGCATTATAACCCCTCACACTTAAAGCTGAACCATTACACTGAAGCAATTTACACATAATCATAAAACTAAATACGTTTAGAATCAGAAGTGAACTTCTACAAAACATTATGGTAAAACTCTGTATAAATTTTAAAGACAAGAACCATTTTATAAAAAAAACAAACATAATAGTAAATAAATTTACAACCAGGAGTGGACTTCTGTAAAACTTTATTTCGAAACTCTGTACATATCTTAAGAACAAGAACTAGTTTATTCAAAACCATAACAGTAAATACGTTTATAACCTAGGAGTGGACTTTTGGAAAATTTTATATCGGAACTACTTATATATCTTAAATCATCGTATGCAGCTCTGCGGGTTAATAAAAGTAATTTAAAATATTATGTTAATTTCCTAATCATATAGATAACTTGAACTAGTTGGCTTTGTTTGGTCTGTGTCCTCATCTCGATGGTGAACACTCAGTAGGTGTCCCCACAAGTGTAAGTTTGTCTGGTGGGCCCCTCCTGCATAATGATGTGTTAACTGGTTATGTCTTTGACGAAATGGTTACCCAGTGTCAAGGGCTGTTCCGAGGTGTCAGCTGCTGCTGTGAACAGTTAAATATCCCGCTATCTCCTTTCCGCAAGTAACCGAAAAAAACAAATCCAACAACAATCAACTGAGGCATAAAGTAGTTTCGTTGCTTCTTCCTCGAATTATAACAAATAAATAAAGGGAATTGTAAAAAAATATCATATTTAAAATGACTATATCTTCCTAAGTGCTTATACCACGGTAACAAAATTTGTACTACATCAAATAATTTATTGAAAAATTTGAACGTGATATAACTGGTGTTTCAACATTTTACAGATTCACTTATGATACATAAATTGCTTTTCGCGCGCGAACATTTCTTCATCTCCCTACAGGCCCGACATGGCCAGGTGGGTTTAAACGTTCGACTCGTAATCTGAGGGTCGCGGGTTTGAATCCTCGTTGCACTAAATGTGCCCTTTCAGTCGTGGGGTCGTTATAATGTTACAGTCAATCTCACTATTCGTTGGTAAAAGGGTAATCCAAGAGTTGGCGGTGGGTGGTGATGACTAGCTGCCTTTCCTCTAGTCTTACACTGCTAAATTAGAGACGACTAGCGCAAATAGCCCTCGAGTAGCTTTGCGCGAAATTCAAAACAAACAAACAAACTATTTGAGAATGAGCTTAGTATACTGACTGTAAATTACATAAAAATAACAAGTAACATGTTCAAATACTTTGCACTATGACTTTGGTATTATACTGTTCTTTTATATTTTTAAGCCGTGATCGTTTTGAATAAAGGATGTTCTTTATAATGACCCTGTATTTCAGCCTGTCGTTTGTTATACAATCAACGTACACGCTCTAAACATTATGACACATTCTAAATAATCATCATAATTATCCGTGTTCTAAAATATCACTCTGTGATTTTGCATCAGTATTAAATCATCACTAGTTGCTGTGATAGTACACAGTCGTAAAATAATAAACTTTAGGACTTTGTTATCCTTTACTGACATTCAGTTTTCTTCAGCTCGGTATATAACTTTGTCATTTCAGGATTCGGTTTAGAGCTGAAAGTCCATCAATCGGCTCCCTGCCTAATCTGAGGATTAGGCTTCAAGACGCAACAAGCAATAGCTCCTTGTGAGTGAATACAACTGGACGACAGAGTGAAGAATTATGAGTCTTAAAACAAAGGCTATAAGGTGTGAAAATCTAATCTCGGACTTGAAGTTCTGAGTGAAGTGTAGAGGTAGTGTTCATCAGGGAAAGAGTGACTCGTCCGAGAATTAAGATAGTTCGTTGACTGACCATGATTTTCATGCACGTGGATAAGTGCAAAGACTGGCCATCTGGGAATATCATCAACCACGGGCTATGGCTATCGTGGTAGTACTTTATCCTCAATGGATTAACCAGTTGAAAAAAGAGTCTAAAACTCTAGGTCAATGGCCATGGTACGGTAACTCATGCACTTACCAACCCGAACCAGTTCAGCACTTTGCAGAACAAATATTTAGGGGTCAGCACATGGTTAAGCGATCCCTATGAAAGATGGACGCCCTACAGACTATAAAAACTAAGGTTTATGTATAATTTGTTAAATAAACCTGGTAACTTTCAAGGCTGTAGCTGAAGCCAGCCTTCAGAGATTCAACCACGCGGAGAAATTGCGTGCGCATAGTTGGTAAACAAACGTCCGCTAACACGGACACAAGCAAGTTGGAAGGTTAAGCGCCAATAAAATAAAGCTTGCTTATGTCGGGGAAACTTTCGGAAGAAATGTCAAATAAAGAGCCTCGAATGAGCTCAGCAACACGAACTAACAACGTTTCTTGACTCGCTTTACAGTGGTTTATGTCTGTGTTAAGCTTGTGGTTACCACACGTGCAACGTTTCTAAGTAACCGTTTGTTTGAACTTTACCGAAAAATATAATAGTCTTTTCTTTCACGAATTTTGACCAGTGTCATGCTCTTATCTTAAGAAAGTATTGACAGTATTGACAGAAAATAATGACAGTAATATGTGAAAGTCATGCTTTGCACCTAAATACACGATATGTTAAAAACCTTAGTGTGACATGTCCATTTTATAAAGTTTGAAATAAAAGTAAATCAATGAAAAACGATTTTAATAAAACAAAGAACTGAATAGTGTTGGAAAAGAGTGTGACTTTATAAAACTCAGATTAAACGAGTGACATTAAAGAAATAAATTTTGTTTCCGATTTTCATCACTAAATGACTTACAGTTTGTTTGTATTATGCGCAAAGCTACACCAGGGCTACCTGTGCTAGCCGTCCCTAATTTTGCAATGCAAAACTAGAGAGAAGGCAGCTAATCATCACCAGCCACCGCCAATTTTTGGGCTACCTTTTACCAATGAATAGTGGAATTGACCATACATTATAACGCCCACACGGCTGAAGGAGCGAGCATATTTGGAGGGATGGGGATTCGAACCCGCGATCCTCAGATTACGAATTAACCACCTAGCCATAACGGGCCTATGATTTGCACTATATTCCATTAATTCACGTAAGTATTTTGTTTGTTTGTTTTGAATTTCGCACAAAGCTACACGAGGGCTATCTGTGCTAGCCGTCCCTAATTTAGCAGTGTAAGACTACAGAGGGAAGGCAGCTAGTCATCACCACCCACCGCCAACTCTTGGGCTACTCTTTTACCAACGAATAGTGGGATTGACCGTCACATTATACACCCCCACGGCTGGGAGGGAGAGCATGTTTAGCGCGACGCGGGCACGAACCCGCGACCCTCGGATCACGAGTCGCACGCCTTACGCGCTTGGCCATGCCAGGCCATTCACGAAAGTAAGAGGAAATAATAATATATTAACAGAAATTTGAAAACGCACAAATTATGTAAGAAGTCTAACCAGCAAAAATCAAGGAACATCACCAGACAATATAATAAAAGTACATATACGACCCATCATCAAATATGCATGTCCAGCATGGTTGAACATAGCACCGAAACACTTGAAAAAATACAGATAATACAGAACGCAATTATTAATTATTTCAGCATACAAAATTCCTCGCAGAACCTCATCAAAAGTCATTCACAAATACACAGATATTCAAAAAAATTCCGACAGACTCTAGTTTCGTTCTTTAATTTAAGAAGAACTGGAAAAACACAAAACAAAATATAACATTGGTCGCTACTACATACATGATGAAAGTTGACGTTAGCATTTCTCTCCTGTTAATATATATTTTAAATATAGACATCTAATAAAAGCCACCTAATACTAGACTACAAAACCCACACAAATTTTGGACTAATAAAATAATTTTTAAAAAAAGGGTTTTTGCATGTAAAATATTCTTCTATTGGATGATAACTAATGAAATATGTTGTCTGTATATACCGAATTGTTCGTTTAAGTGGAAGACTTTCCAATAGCGAACATCAGCGACGTTATATACGATACAAGAATGTTAAAGCGGATACCTAAATGGGCATTTGCTCTGGAGGGGATCGAAACAAGTATTTTACTCCAACCCTCCTGTTGTATCATCGTAAACATTCACCAGTAAGGAAAACTAAAATACAGACAGGAAGAAGAAATCCAAGTGAACCTGACCCTCTCTGATCGATAAGACTACAGTCCCAACAATGAGAAGAAAAATAATGGAAGAGAATGTGTGTTTTCTTATAATAAAACCACACTGGGCTATCTGCTGAAAAACCTAACCGCGCATTTCTTCCCGAATTGTACATTCAACGCCTGAAAAACGCGTCTAAAAGAATTCCATTATACCAAAATATGTCAACTTCTATTTCTTTTCAGCTTATTTTATTTTTCTATACCAATCATTTTTATTTATTCCACACGAAGGAGTTCGGGGTTGTATAGTTAGTAACAATGTTGTTCGTTTTCCTAAACATGTAAATTATGTACAAAAACACTTCTAAATACTAGATTTTAATCAAACATCACTAAACATGTAAATTATGTACAAAAACACTTCTAAATAGTAGAATTTAATCAAACATCACTGAACATGTAAATTATGTACAAAAACACTTCTAAATACTAGATTTTAATCAAACATCACTAAACATGTAAATTATGTACATGTAAATTATATAAAAACACTTCTAAATACTAGATTTTAATCAAACATCACTAAACATGTAAATTATGTACAAAAACACTTCTAAATAGTAGAATTTAATCAAACATCACTGAATATGTAAATTATGTACAAAAACACTTCTAAATACTAGATTTTAATCAAACATCACTAAACATGTAAATTATGTACAAAAACACTTCTAAATACTAGATTTTAATCAAACATCACTAAACATGTAAATTATGTACAAAAACACTTCTAAATACTAGATTTTAATCAAACATCACTGAATATGTAAATTATGTACAAAAACACTTCCAAATACTAGATTCTAATCAAACATCACTGAATATGTAAATTATGTACGAAAACACTTCTAAATACTAGATTTTAATCCCCTACTAACTTTGGGGTTAAAAGCTCAACAGTACTATTTCAAAACTAGAAATTTGATTTCTGGTCAAAATAAAAATATAAACACAAACAGATTATATTTAGCCACACACCAAAACACAAACAAACAAAAGAGCCAGTGATATTTAGGAGGATATCATTTATTTTGCCAATAGTTATTGTAAATTAACCAATTCTTTAATATTCATGAAATATCTAAATTTTCATTTAAACCAACTGATTGATAGCTTGAAACAAACATAGGCAAAACGTTGTTATAAACCTAAATTACCCGTTTCTTTCTATCAGGTTTCTGTCTTTAGATATTTTCACGACAGTTATTCTACATTATAGAATCATAGAGTGTTATTTCTTAATTGCTTACCTTGAAAACGTACAGAAAATGGCCATTATCCCTTTCAAACTTTGCTTTTGCGACCTGGATAATGAAATTTAGAAATTAACCTATTTTCTATGTAAAAACGGGCAAATTTGACCATTTTCATTCACATGAGGTCTGAATAAAACAATATATGAATCAAAATTTCCATGTATTTATAGTAAAGTTATACAAAAATATTTAGAAGTTATTAGTTTTTCGAGATTTGCCTGGCCCGGCATGGCCAAGCGTGTTAAGGCGTGCGACTCGTAATCTGAGGGTCGCGGGTTCGCATCCCGGTCGCGCCAAACATGCTCGCCCTCCCAGCCGTGAGGGCGTTATAATGTGACGATCAATCCCACTCTTCGTTGGTAAAAGAGTAGCCCAAGAGTTGGCGGTGGGTGGTGGTGACTAGCTGCCTTCCCTCTAGTCTTACACTGCTACATTAGGGATGGCTAGCACAGATAGCCCTCGAGTAGCTTTGTGCGAAATTCCAAAAAACAAAACAAAACGAGATTTGCCACTGTAATGTAAACTTCTTTCATTTATCAGCCCCCAAATATAGTCTCCCATTACGTTTTCGTTATACGCTCCCAGGTCACAAAAGCAAAGTTTGAAGAGAAAAATAGGTCTTTTCCATTCACTTTAGGCATAAGCAAATGGGAAGTAACACTTTCTGCTCAGGAACAAGAAAAAGTAAAAATTTTGTTACATAGTGTTATAGAATCATTAAGTGTACTTCTTTAATCTATTACAGAATGATCAAGTGTAGTTCCTTAATCTCTAATAAAATTATTAAGTGCACTTCCTTAATCTATTATAGAATCAATAAATGTATTTCCTTAATCCGTTATAGAATCATAGAGTGTACTTCATCAATATATTATAGAATTATTAAGTGTACTTCCTTAATCTGTCATAGAATTATTATGTTTACTTCCTTGATTTATTATAGAATCATTAAGTGTATTTCCTTGATCTGTTACAGAATTGTTAAGCATACTTCCTTACTCTGTTATAGAATCATTAAGTGTACTTCCATAATCTCTTACAGAATTGTTAAGTGTAGTTCTTTAATCTGTTAGAGTTATTAAATGTCTTTCCTTACTGTGTTAGAGAATCATTAAGTGTACTTCACTAATACATTGTAGAATAATTAAGTGTATTTCCTTAATCTATAATAGAATATTTAAGTGTATTTCTTTAATCTCTTATAGAATTACCAAGTTTACTTCCTTAATCTATTATAGAATCTTTAAGAGTATTTCCTTAATCTCTTGTAGAATTGTTAAGTGTACTTCCTTAATGTTTGATGGAATCATTAAGCGTAGTTCTTTAATCTGTTAGAGCATTATTAAGTGCCCTTCCTTACTCTATTATAATATCATTAAGTGCACTTCATTCACATATTGTAGAATCATTGAGTTGAGTGTACTATCTTAATCTGTTATAGAATTATTAAGTGCCCTTCCTTACTATATTGCAGAATCATTAAGTGTATTTCCTTTATGTATTATGGAATCATCAATTGTACGTCCTTAATGTATTATAGAATCATTAAGTGTTCTTCCTTAATCTGTCATAGAATCATTATGTTTATTTTCTTGATCTATTATAAAATCATTAAGTGCACTTCCTTAATCTGTTACACAATTATTAAGTGTACTTCCCTATTTAGTGAACAATCTCTAAGTGTACTTCCTTAATCTATTATAGAATCATTAAGTGTACTTCCTTAAACTGTTTTATAATTATTATTATGTGTACTTCCTGAATCTGTTACAGAATTATTAGGTGTCATTCCTTATCCTATTATAGAATCATTAAGTGTACTTCCATAATCTGTTATAGAATTATTAAGTGTACTTTCCTAATCTTGTATACAATCATTAAGTGTACTTCCTTAATCTATTATAAAGTCATTAAGTGCACTTCCTTAATCTATTATAGAATCGTTATGTGTACTTGCTTTATATATAATATAATCATTAAGTGTACTTCCCTAATCTAATATACAATCTTTAAGTGTACTTCCATAATATATTGGAGAATAATTAAGTGTACTTCATTAATTTATTTTAGAATCATTAAATGTACTTCGTTAATTTTTACATAATTATTAAGTGTATTTTCTAAATCTATTATAGAATCATTAAGTGTTCTTCCTTAATCTATTATGGAATGAATAAGTGTACTTCCCTAATCAATTATAGAATCATTAAGTGTATTTCATTAATATATTATAGAGTCATTAAGTGTACTACATTCTCGTATTATAGGATCATTAAGTGTGCATCCTTAATTTGTTATATAATTGTTAAGTGTACTTCCTTAATTTATTGTAGAATCATTAAGTGTACTTCCTTAAACTGTTTTATAACTATTATTATGTGTACTTCCTGAATCTGTCATAGAATTATTAGGTGTCATTCCTTATCCTATTATAGAATCATTAAGTACACTTCATTAACATATTGTAGAATCATTAAGTGTACTTCCATAATCTGTTATAGAATTATTAAGTGTACTTGCTTTATCTGTAATAGAATCATTAAGTGTACTTTCCTAGTCTTGTATGCAATTATTAAGTGTACTTCCTTAATCTATTATAAAGTCATTAAGTGCACTTCCTTAATCTATTATAGAATCGTTATGTGTAATTGCTTTATTTATAATATAATCATTAAGTGTACTTCCCTAATCTAATATACAATCTTTAAGTGTACTTCCTTAATATATTGGAGAATAATTAAATGTACTTCCTTAAATTAAGTGTACTTCATTAATTTATTTTAGAATCATTAAATGTACTTCCTTAATTTTTACATAATTATTAAGTGTATTTTCTAAATCTATTATAGAATCATTAATATATTATACAATTATTATGTGTACTTCCCTAATCTATTATAGAATCATTAAGTGTTCTTCCTTAATCTATTATGGAATGAATAAGTGTACTTCCCTAATGAATTATAGAATCATTAAGTTTACTTCATTAATATATTATAAAATTATTAAGTGTACTTACTTAATCTATTTTACAATCATTAAATGTACTTCCTTAACCTGTTACATAATTATTAAGTGTACTTGCTTCATCTATATTAAAATCATTAAGTGTACTTCCCTAATCTAGTACACAATCATTAAGTGTACTTTCTTAATGTATTATAGAATCATTAGTGTATTTCCTTTATCTATTATAGGATCATTAAGTGTACTTCCTTAATTTTTTATAGAACCATTAAGTGTATTTCCCTAATCAATTATAGAATCATTAAGTGTATTTCATTAATATATTATAGAGTCATTAAGTGTACTTCATTAATATATTATACAATTATTATGTGTACTTCCCTAATCTATTATAGGATCATTAAGTGTACATCCTTAATCTGTTATATAATTGTTATTATGTGTACTTCCTGAATCTGTTATAGAATTATTAGGTGTCATTCCTTATCCTATTACAGAATCATTAAGTACACTTCATTAACATATTGTAGAATCATTAAGTGTACTTCCATAATCTGTTATAAAATTATTAAGTGTACTTTCCTAATCTTGTATACAATCATTAAATGTACTTGCTTAATCTATTATAAAGTCATTAAGTGCACTTCCTTAATCTATTATAGAATCGTTATGTGTACTTGCTTTATTTATAATATAATCATTAAGTGTACTTCCCTTATCTAATATACAATCTTTAAGTGTACTTCCATAATATATTGGAGAATAATTAAATGTACTTCTTATAATTAAGTGTACTTCATTAATTTATTTTAGAATCATTAAGTGTACTTCATTAATTTATTTTAGAATCATTAAATGTACTTCCTTAATTTTTACATAATTATTAAGTGTATTTTCTAAATCTATTATAGAATCATTAAGTGTTCTTCCTTAATCTATTATGGAATGAATAAGTGTACTTCCCTAATGTATTATAGAATCATTAAGTTTACTTCATTAATATATTATAAAATTATTAATTGTACTTACTTAATCTATTTTACAATCATTAAATGTACTTCCTTAACCTGTTACATAATTATTAAGTGTACTTGCTTCATCTATATTAAAATCATTAAGTGTACTTCCCTAATCTAGTACACAATCATTAAATGTACTTCCGTAATCTAGTACACAATCATTAAGTGTACTTCCTTAATGTATTATAGAATCATTAGTGTATTTCCTTTATCTATTATAGGATCATTAAGTGTACTTCCTTAATCTTTTATAGAACCATTAAGTGTACTTCCCTAATCAATTATAGAATCATTAAGTGTATTTGCTTTATCTGTTATAGAATCATTAAGTGCACTTCCTTAATCTTTTATAGAACCATTAAGTGTACTTTCCTAATCAATTATAGAATCATTAAGTGTATTTCATTAATATATTATAGAGTCATTAAGTGTACTTCATTCTCGTATTATAGGATCATTAAGTGTGCATCCTTAATTTGTTATATAATTGTTAAGTGTACTTCCTTAATTTATTGTAGAATCATTAAGTGTACTTCCTTAAACTGTTTTATAACTATTATTATGTGTACTTCCTGAATCTGTTATAGAATTATTAGGTGTCATTCCTTATCCTATTATAGAATCATTAAGTACACTTCATTAACATATTGTAGAATCATTAAGTGTACTTGTATAATCTGTTATAGAATTATTAAGTGTACTTGCTTTATCTGTAATAGAATCATTAAGTGTACTTTCCTAGTCTTGTATGCAATTATTAAGTGTACTTTCCTAGTCTTGTATGCAATTATTAAGTGTACTTCCTTAATCTATTATAAAGTCATTAAGTGCACTTCCTTAATCTGTTGTAGAATAGAGTGTGTTTTTTTAATCGGTGTAGTGTAAAAGGCTTTGGATCAAGCACATCGCTGCGATTAACTTTCTATCAGTTTTCAATAAACTTAGAGTTATGTATTTGTTACTTTAGTGATAATATTTCTTGTCTACGTGAAAATATTATCATTCCATAGAATTCTGGAGGAAGTACAACTTCACCACGTTTTTAAATATATTTTTCTAATAAATCTATGTACAGAATTACTTTTGAATTACCAGCCTTTAACTGATTAGAGGTTTAAGAAAAGAAAATATTTTCATGGGTGCTACAAAAATCACACTTAATTCCTTTCTAGTGGAGGGTTAGGTAGGTTTTTAAATGTACTTCAGCTTTCGATTTTTATCCTAATAGATGGGGGCCATTATTGGCTCACGTTAAATCTGCAGGCTTACAACACTAAAGATTGGGTTTCAATGCCGGTGGTTGGCAAAACACAAATAGCCTATTCTGTAGCTTTGAGCGTAACAACGACCTAAACAACAGTTAGGACTTCTGAAACATTAAAGTTACTTTTCATTCAACAATGACTCGATTCTTTATTTCTTAAAAATCATTAGCTTTCTTTCAGTCTTCTAATTTTACTAATATTCGCTCCAGTACCCAGGTGATGGGTTTAAATAAAAGCTAGCTGTTTTGCTATACTTTAACTTCTTTTTTTCCATCAGAAATTTAAAATGTCCGTTTACTTTTTCTTGTTTGTTTTTTAGTTTTATCATTTCGGTCTTTACGTATACATGTATTGTAATATGTATTTTACATTGTACAATCCACATGAATGTGTATATACATATATATATGAATATAAATAAAAATACTGAGTACAAAGTTATGACATTTTGCCTGGTCAAAATGTGTTCCCACTTTCAAACTGTTTATGTGTGACAGTAGGGAGTCCGTCAGACGGAACTTGATCTATGCTGGGTTACGCACTATCCACTAAGCCTGCCAGTGATAATCGCATCCGACTCCTAGGACAACAAGATGCCTATTTAGACTATTCCTGTTTGTCTAGTAAGACGTATACTTAAAGGAAAAAACACGAGTTTACTGGTTGTTGTTTTTTACCAAGCCAATGTTGTGGCATTATCTCACCTAAAACCCATACAACAACTAACACGGGTCCGTACCGACCCAGAGAACTCACTTTTAGGTCAAAGTTCATAAACACTCCATTCAGCTGACAAAATGTAATTCCGTACTCTTTGTTCAAAATGGCTTTCTGTCATTGACAAACAGATTTCAACCTTTTTGTTGGTATAGAGGAAATGAATTTCTAAAAATAAGTATTTATAATATGCAATAAACCAGTTATTTTATCAATTTTTAAAATGTTCAGTTCCTTTAACAATGCACTGCATATAATTTCACCTGACATATACAATCTCCAAATCAGAAATTAATGTGTGTTTTGTGTGTGTGTGTTTTTCTTATAGCAAAGCCACAAAGGGCTATCTGCTCAGCCCACCGAGGGGAATCGAACCCCTGATTTTAACGTTGTAAATCCGGAGACATACCGCTGTATTAGCGAGGGGCCAGAAATTAATACACAAAGATATTCATAAAATCATACCTCCTCATTCTGGGATCCTGATTTTCAATGTTTAACACTCCTTTTTTAGATTATAAAGTGTTTCTATAGTTTCATAATAGGGGAAAATACTTCATTTAAATATGTCTTCTGAGTCCGAGAGTACCTAACTCACAGAAAATACAAAAATGACAAGACTTTAGGTAGTGCAATATACCGTAAACTTATTTTCATTTTTATGTAGAAACATTTTATTATACTAGTATTTTTGTCTGTTTAACTTTATGACAAAAGTATCCTTTTAAGAAAAATACTTCATAGTTGATATATATACTGTGCCTATGTAAGCAGCTGGTTATCACTTCTAGCATCATAATGATAAACCCTCAGGTTTATAACATATATAGTAACGAGGCTGGATTTAGGGTATTATAAACGGATGTTTGAGTGTCACTTTTTTTTTCCACTTTCAGTATTCTGAAGTAAAATTCATATTTAAAAAAAATGTAACGGTAATACTTTTCTGAGGCGGGCTGACGTTAACCTATAGGTCAAGGAATTAATTTGAAAAGAACATAAAGAAAACGTACACTTACATCAACACATTCTACTCAACATTTAACCACCTTCTGTCACATAGCGTGTACAATTCGCACATTCTGTCCGCTTGAGGCACAGTTTCTTTCAAATCCTGGAGAATAAGATCATTTGTTGAACTATGCTCTTGTTTTTTTTAGTGTAAAGTTACACAATGAGCTATCTGCTCGCTGTTCGCTGTGAAAAATCTAAACCAGTGAGCTGTAAGTCTGTAGAATAGCAGCTGACCTACAGGAAGGCAAGTTTTATACACAATAAACTGCAGACCTTGTAAAAGTATTACATGGCTACCGATGAAAGTGCTGCTTGTTTCTTAATACGAACTTTTTCAGTTCATTTTCCAAAAACACCTGAACCGTTTCCATAATTAAAATATTTCGGCGACTCAGTTTAAGTTTTTTTTTATTTTATAAAATTAAGAAATATCTTCCGATTCTTTAGAAAGTGGTTTTGTGAACTTGCGAACCATTGTAAAACTCGGTCATTTTTACGAACGGCCCACCATGGTCAGGTAGTTAAGGAGCTCGACTCGTCATAAGAGGGTCGCGGGTTCAAATCCCCGTGGCACCAAACACACTCGCCCTTTCAACCGTGGGAGCATTATAATTTGACAGTTAATTGCCCTGTTCGTTCGTAAAAGAGTAGTCCAAGAGTTAGTGGTGGGTGGTGATGACTAGCTGCTTTCCCTCTAATCTTATAATGGTAAGTTAGGAACGGCTAGCGCATGTAGCCCTAGTGTAGCTTTGCGCGAAATTCAAAAACAAACATTTTTACGAATATTACAAGGAGAACTCGTTTTTTAACAAAGCTTTAAAAATGTTAGTCATAGAGAGTTAAGGCCAAAACTCTCGCTTGTTGATGAAATATAATTATCAGCATCAATTAGCGATAGCACTGACGGAAAGATTTCCCTTCTGAATAGAGGTTTAAGTTTTATTTTATTAACGTTTTAATTGTTATACGGTACATGATTTTGCAGATTAAAGAATAAAAAATGTCCCAATAATATTATTCAATTGAAAATATCAAGCTGCTAAAGTTATATGCCAGAATTATTTTCAAAACATAGAGGTCTGATAGATTGTTGATTATAAAACTATGATTTTTCCCAATTGGAGTTTCTTCTATTCAAGAAAAAGAGACAGTCTTATGTGAATTTAAAGGAATGGATAGTAAATAATACAGTTCAGAAGGAGGGGAAGGATTCGTCAAAATGATTATTAATCTCAGTATATATATATATATATATATATATGCGTATTGTAATGTATATCGAACGAGTCTCCGATTTATTACGTTACGTCTCACCATTTCAAACAGATGGACATTTTTATTTTAATTTAGAAACCAATTGATTTTCAATTCGTATCAAATTTATTATATTTGTCAACAATATTGATACACACTATTTTCTTTCTTAAAATAAATATATTTTAATGTTACAAACAACAATACAATTTATGACAACGGTTATTAGAAACAGTTATTACAAATAGTGATTTATATACAATATTTTTAGAAACTTACGGGCAATAGTGAGCCTTATATCTGGTCTGGAATTGATTTTTTTATCGATGATTAACGGAGAGCGAAATAATTCCACGTTGTTTGTTTGTTTCGGAATTTCGCACAAAGCTACTCGAGGGCTATCTGTGCTAGCCGTCCCTAATTTAGCAGTGTAAGACTAGAGGGAAGGCAGCTAGTCATCACCACCCACCGCCAACTCTTGGGCTACTCTTTTACCAACGACTAGTGGGATTGACCGTCACATTATACGCCCCCACAGCTGGGAAGGCGAGTATGTTTTGCGCGACGCGGGCGCGAACCCGCGACCCTCAGATTACGAGTCGCACGCCTTACGCGTTTGGCCATGCCAGGCCCCAATTCCACGTTGATACGCAGGTACACCTCACTTAGCGGGAATACCAACTAGTTCTATTCTTGTCTAGTGTCACGTAAGTTCTCACAGCTGAAATTATACAATATTGGAGAGGAAATAGTAATGTCCGAAGTTAATTCTCTGAAGTTGAACGGTTCGCAATGTTCTAAATCTACCTATCCAAATATCTGTAGTTTTCAGACTAATAAGCATTTATCACAATTATAGATTTCGAGATTTATAGTATACTGGTTGTTGCGACCCAACGATATTATATTGTCCTTCCGCATGTTGCGATGGCTACCTTTTATATTCATTAAGTAAGATTATCGAAAATTCAGTTAGCCTAACAATGCTGGCATTTGCGTAGACTTACGTTGATTCTTACTTTCAAGAATCTTCTACATAGTTAGAGAACAGGCGGGACTTTCGCAATACATATTTAACAACATAAGTTACATGTATTTCTAAATATATATTAAACTGAAACAAACATAGATATTAAAATAAATGTGTAACAATAAATTCGTTATGCCTCCCTCCTTAGAGAAATAAAAATTGGCTAACGCCAATTTTTAACAAAGATATTGTATATATATATATATTGATAACAATACATTAAATACAATGCATTATCAAACAATTATACAATTTCAAAGAAAAATGACAGTATATAACAAAAAATGTATATATGTAAAAACGGCTGGTATGGGTTGAGAAATTTTTTTATGTAGAGGAGCTAACAACGTTTCGACCTTCTTCGCTCCTCTACATAACAAATGTTCTTAACCCATACCAGCCGTTTTTACATATATATTTTTCTCTACAAGTGGGTTTTCTCGTAATCACGGAGTATATAACACAATCAAAACAAATAACGTAATGATCATAACATTACATAGCACGTAAAAGTGCTCAAACACAAATGTTATCATTTTGGCTTAACACAGTCAATAATCATACAAGTGAGGTGTTTCTAGAAAGCTGAAATAGATTTCAAAGGAGTAATGGAAATTTTCTGGTTAGTTTTCCAACCAACTGGCATGGGTGACAAGTTTTACAAAACTTAAAAACATCTTGCCTAATTTTTGACCAAATAAAATGTTTCATTATTTTGTCACATATCTTCTAGGCACCTAGGTGATTTCCCGTGGGAAATACTTAGGTAACTTTCAATGTTTCAGAACGATTTGCATCAGGAACAACAATTAAACAAACTGCAACCCAGTTCTCTAAAGCTGGAACATTCAGTGATGAGAACACCGTTATTACAAAAGTAACCATTTGGAACTTTCTCCAGTTCATTCTTTGAGAGTGCGTATTTAAATTACGTGGACTCCTTTCTTTCTCAACGATCAGTTTACCTCTATCAAACGGAACTTCGTCACTTGAACCAGATCCCTCGCTTTCATCATTGCCACTCACCAATGAATTGTGAGTAAAACAATTATTCACAAGATCCCTGACGGATCCAAAAAAATGTCTGACACAAATTTACAATATCGTCCTCTGAACACGTGTCTATCATTTATTTTTGGCTTAATTTCTTCGCCTGAGCTCTAGTCACAGCACACAAGAGAAACACGTCTGGATTCTCCTCAACAATGACATCATCGTTTGATAAAACAGCGATCAGCTCGCTAACCATTTTGGACTCGGCAACAACTTTTCTCCCATCATTCTTAATTGGCAGAGTCCAACCATTACAGGTCCCGAAACTAGATCTGATGTTAATAAACGTTATGAAGAGAAACATTAACAAAGCCACCCTCAATACTCTGAACAATGACAGACTTACCAGTGGCAGAACTCGAATCTAAGAGCAATATACACCTTCCAACAAAATACATATGGATAAGGGATTATCAGCGTCATTTGTCAAAGATACAGAACTAACAGACACAAAAAGTTTAAATTCCTCCCTCACCACATCAAGTTTTTTTATCAGTGGCCAAATCAACAACATCGGGTGATTTGGTGAAACTACGTCCATACGTGGACACGAACACATTGGTTTTGCCTTCTTTTTTTTTCAAACTTCAACAATCGGACATAACATGACGAGGTTTGTTACAAACATGGCAGACAAGCCTTGATGGTTTTGATAAAATTCTATTCTGATTGTCAGAAGATTCCAAACTAGAGGAGCTGGATTTTTTTTATAAGAATCCTCAACTTTAATGGATTAAACAGGTACAGGTTTTTGCTGAGATAGCACGATTTTTTTAAAGTGGTTTTATGTGTTAAAGTGTAATGATCAGAAAGATACGCTGCTTCCTGTAGTGTTTCAACTTTCTTTTCATCCAAGTAAGTTTTGAGGTTGTCGCTAGTACGACGTTTATATTACTCAATTAGACATAGCTGTTTTAGTTTGTTGAAACTGCTGTTAATATGCATAGATTTACATCATCAATCAAAATAAACTTCTTTTTCGTGGACGAATTTCATATAAATTCGGTTGTGATATTTGTCAACAACATTGACACATACTATTTTCTTTCTTAACACAAATATATTAATATACAAACAACAATACAATTTATAATAACAGTTATTACAAATAATGATTTACATACACCAGTTTTACAAACTTACAGACAATAATGAGTCTTATATCTAGTCTGGACTGGATCTTTTATCGATGATCCTCGGTGAGCGAAGTAATTCTACTGACTGTAGCGACCTAACAATATTATACTATCTCTCCGTATGTTGCGATGGGTACCTTTTATACTCATTAGGCAAGATTCGAAGCTTCAGTTAGCTTAATAATACTGGTATTTATGCAGATATATATGTTGTTGATTCTTAAGCTCGAGAATTTTCTACAAATTTAGAGAGCAGGCAGGACTTTCTCAATACACATTTAACAATATAAATCACACGCATTTATAAATATATATTAAACCGAAACAAATACAGATATTAAAATAAATGTATAACAGTAAATCTGTTACAGTATTCACCCTTGTGCAAATTAATTAAAACAAGACGGAAAATTACGATTTTTTCAATTTTTTGCGTTTTATTTCTGAAAATCTAAAAATTACTCACAAATTAATACATTATATGACCGCCTTTTTTTTTCAGAAGATCATTAATCCGCTTTGGCATCGAGTCCACGAGTTGACTGCAATCTTTACTAATTTTTGAATCGCCGTACCACACCTCAATTATGGCCTCAATTAGCCTATCTTTCGTAGTACAGTCTTTTCCCCGAAGTCTTTCATTACAAATCACACAAAAATTTTCAACAAATATTTAAGTCCGGAGAGTTTCCAGGCCAGTCCAGCACCTTTATTCGCGTTGTAGTCATAAAATTCTTCACAAGTTTCGATGTGTGGCACGGAGCCAGATCTTGCTGAAAAATGCCAGATTCTTCTGGAAATTTTTTTTCAATTCTAAAACGACTCTTTTCTGCAAAACGTCGATGTACTGTGGTCCTCGCATCATACCTTCTACGATATGTAAGCCTCCAACGCCATAGTAGCTGAAAAAGCCCCAAAACATCTTCATCAAGGGATGTTTTACGAACTGATTAATGTGAGATTCTCGAAGTTTCTCACCTAGAGATCTGCGAACATGCAGACTTCTTTGACCCTGTACCTTCCTCCATTGTTCTTGCGTCCAGTTCTTGTATTTAAGACCCCATTGATACCGTTTTTTCTTCATTGATTTGGTAAGAAGTTGTTTTTTGACTGGTCTCCTTGCCCTTCTAACGCAATTTCGAATGACGTAATATTCCTCAAAATTTCGTCATATATCCCAAAAATAGATTGACTGTACTGACGCCGTATTGACAGCTAATGACGCCGTTTGTGTGAAAAAATGACTATTAAAGGAAATCAGCGGGTTCAGCGAGCCTACACCGGCCGGCCGCCATGGTGAAAATATTGTAAAATGACCATTTGTTTCAATTAATTTGCACAAGGGTGTATATGTATTATATTCTTCAAAATATCTATTTTAGTATTCTCCAAAGACCCTGGTGATTCAGCGACAAGATTTGAAGCCTCATAACACTAAAAATTGAGTTTCAATATCCATGGTGGGCAAAGAACGAATATCGAATTGTGTAATTTCCGCTCAACAAGTGAAAAAGTTTATAAAAGACGAAAATAAGGTCAATATTTCATAATTTTTTCACTTACGTCCTCAATAGGATTCTCTTCAGATTTAAAAGCTCAATTGTCTTGAAAAGAAAAATTCGAAAAATAATCTTTTATAAAAGAAAAAACATAAAATAACAAGATGACCGTTATGCCTTTATGTCATTTCAGCTCAGAAGAAATATGCTTTATCTAATACTTTCAACTAATAGTTTATGTATTCAAAACTAAACTCAGCTAAAAAATGGACAAACTATTCACTACAATTACAGTTACCAGTTAATTATCCAAATAATTAGTGGGTATAATGAGGTACATACACGTAAATTTATATTTTCCTTAGGCTTTAAATAGAATTACACCAATCCAGTAGATAATGTTCCTTCCGCGATCGGTCACAGTTACGAAACAAATTGCAGTTATAACAAATATGGTTAAAAGTTAACACCATTATGACAGATGACTACTTAAAATAGATATGCACGATATCGTGCCTGTATGACCACATACATTCTTAAGTTCTTTTTGTGGATTTCCTGTGTAAATATTAATCGTTATCTTGCAAATTGTTACAGCTGTAAATTATCATCGGTTATTTAACTCGGTTAAAAAAATGTTTGTTTTTTCTCAAAAAGAATGCCATATTCTGTTTAACGTGCACGTAAACATCTAGTTCGCTATGCCATTACTTTCTGTGCGGAAATATCCCGTCAATGTTGAGATGCTCCACCTTGCAGTACCGTTCCAATTTGGGCGAAGAGCCAAACGATAGAGTTAGGCCTAGAAAGAAAAGAGGAATTAAGATGTTTTTCACTTTGTTTTTTTCACGAGGGCTTTAGAAGCTGGAAGAACGTGTTGTAACGTTTGAAATACTCTTAGCAGTATCTTTATATAGGATCCTTTAGCAACACAGTATCATTCGGTTGAAATAAAAACGTCCGAAAAGGCCGGAAACGACGACCAGTTTTATGTGACACCAGCTGGATAGCTTCGTATTGTTGATGACGTGACACAACAAGGCAGACGAGCAAAATCATACCGTTGGTGTGTTGCCGTTAAACAAATAAATCGCTAGAGAAGATAAATCAGCTAAATCGATCTTATTTCAAATGAAATTAAACTGGACAGGTGTTGAAATGACATGTTGGCTGTCATTATGCTTGTGTCATAGGTAAATGTGTAGTTATATTATTTTATACAGAGTATAATGATTCTGGAACCTAAATTTATTTAGATGTGTGAATAACAAAGTGACACTAGGCCTAATTTATTATTTGACATTATACAGTGGACCAACTCTAATGTTTATTCGTTCGGTTGCTGTTAAGCGCAAAGTTGTGTTATAATTATTTTCAATAACCCAACGCTGGGACCTAGTGCTGACATTTAGTGTTGTAAGACCCAAAACTTGTCGACTGAGTCACCGGGAGGCCTTTCGCAAAAAAAAAAAAGAAAAAAAAAGAAGGAATTTCATTCAAAAAGTTGTGTTATCAAAAGTATTCACCTACTGAATTGATTCTACTGGAGAAGCCCTCCAATGGCACATCGGTATGTCTCCGGACTTATACTGCAAGAAACCGTGTTTCGATGCCTTTGGTAGGCAGAGCACAAATACCCCTTTGTGTAGCTTTGTATTTAATAATAACAGCCGTAGAAAAAGAATAATTCACTGGTATCATAATTTTTGGATTAGATTTTATGTGATGAAAGAGTATTAATATATTTCATAACATGGAATTGCTTAAAGCAGTTTAGTTTAGAAATAAGAACTGGACCGAGATATTTTTCATGTCAATTTAATTAAAAGTATCGTTGGAAACTACGGCATATGAGAAGGGTTGTGCTTGATATTAATTATGACTGGCTTGGCATTTTTCGTAATCTCAATCAATAAATGTCTCAATGAGCGTTATTTTTTATATTAATATATTGAAAATTAGCATTTTCAACCAGAACCAAATTTTATTTCCACATGGAAGAAACAGTCAGATCAAAGACTACTGTATGTCAGGTGTGGCTCTCATTAACTTTGAACTACAGATTGGTAATCAGCACTTACTACCACAAATTATTTCAGCTCCTTCTCGCATAGGATAATTGAGTTATTTATCACTTTTTAACACGACCAGAGGCATTGTAGCTTGAATCTTGGAATTTCTGATCCACAGCCCAACATGCTAATTTCTTGGATGCTTTCACTCTGTTGGATGATAGTCTTTATCTAAATCACATTGAATGGAGATTTTCCTACGAACGCAACTACTTGAGTTGTAAATCCAGTTAGCTTTCATGTTTCTTTACTAGAGTAGAAACTTTTGCTGTTTGCAATGAGGAAGGAACACTTAGGTGTATAAACTCTTACTCACCCTGCTGATAAAGTTTTATGTAGTGGGGAAGGTACAGAAAAACCTAAAACTAGAATTTGCTTACTAGGTGCTAAAGTTCAAGGTTTAGAGTATGCGCTGATAGCTTAGTTGTTGCTTCCAAGAAAACACTCCGTGCAGTGCATGAAAGAGTGAATAATATTATGAGTTGCAAACTTGGGCCTACTTATAACATATAAAGAACTCCTTGAATAGTTTATGGGTAGAAACAGACGTGTGATCCTTTCTAAAGTACTATCTCTGGTTAGATGTGGAAATAAATTATTCAGGAAGGATTAAGATTACCAGAGGTATGCTTAGAGCAACAGTTAAGCTGGTTGGTCTTTAGGAATATTTTTCAGGGTAAAGCTGTCAGTACTCTCATTTAGGTCTGTCTTTTAGTGATCGCTCCGGAAGAAGTTGTAAAGCAACACATTGAGTGTCTAATTAAATAAAAACAACATTTTGTTCTTATAAAGTGTTTTATTTCTAATACTGATATGCACTGCAGAAATTAAATAATAAGACATACTTATTTTTCTATTTATTCTTGCCTTATAAAATTAATTGATGTCAGTAGTAGTGGAGGCGAGAAATTTACAGAAATTCAAAAGGGAATCAATAATTTTTGGCAAAAATAAAAGATGAATCTAAGTTTTCACATTTTCTTATGGGTGGACAAAATGGTTCTTTTCATTGTTTGTTATGTTATCAAAAAGTATCTTAAAAAATCTAATGAGAACATTACATGCTAATATTATGATAGCTTAGTTATTTATCTTCAAGTCTGACCTTTATCGAGCAGAACGTCCTCCCTCCCCCTCGATTCAGATTAAATTAGTAGGGGTGATTATTCCATCTTTTGATCTAACATAAAAATATACCTGACGGTTTAAAGCCATTGTAATGATTAAATTCGTTTAGTTTGTTCATCATGCGTTCGTGAACTGTAATATTTCGTTATCAACATATAAGTGGAAAAGAAAACAAATCATAAAGACATTGTGAAGTTATTTTAACAGACACAGAGACTAGTTAGGAAACATTTACGTTAACACTTGTAAATTTTTTTATGTTAGTCTTATTACCAGGTATAATACTGGTTTTGTATAATGTTTCTCATTAATATATTCTAATAGAGTGGAAAGAAATAGCCAGGCAATGTGATAGTAAACCCACACGCTTACTTGATGACGTATATAAATTAATATCTACTAAGAGACTATATTTATAATTTTCTTTTTGGTCTATTCCTAGTTCTTCCAAGCCCTTTTTGATAATTAGACTTATGGTGAAATTGAGATTTATTTTAGTGTGAAACGTTCGTAAATAAATATGTACATATAATATGCTAGTATTTGTAAATTCAATCTGTATTGTTGCGGATGTCGTTATATTATATTTTATTTCTTTGATGTTTCAGAAAATGTTCACAACAAATATAACTAATTTGTTTATACATAATACAAGAGCTTAGCTTAGCGTAGATTATTTAAACTTAATCTGCAACCATACGACGAAAAGTGGGCTAACAGTGGATTTAAGGACTTACAACGCTAAAGACCAAGGATCGATTCCTCCCGCTGAACACGGCAGATAATCCAATAGGTTTTACTCTTAAACAAACACACATTATGATAGCGAATGTTCTGTGGATGCACACTAGCGTTATCTTTTGACCTTATTTAAAGTTAGAAAATACCTTTTCACCTTTCATCAGACTTTCATCCTTAATTGGACAATTTATCCGTTATTGCTTTCCAAAAATGTAGTTTTTTTTCTACTTCTGAACTTTACATCCTGTCTTTTCTTTATCTTATTTGTATCATCTTTGTTTTCACCACCAGTTATTATTGATTTTAATTTATAACATGTTATTCTGCATTTTTTATTTAATTTAAATCATAGCTTTGGACTACAAATTCGAATCTGAATGTTATAATTAATACGAAACGTTATAAACATTATTAAGAGGTCGCCACAGATTAGGAACACGGAAAATTAGAATTGATTAACAGGTACAAAAATAAATACTTAACAAAATTTTCGATAGTTTTTATTTGTGACAGTTCCTACTTTCGAAATTGTATTACACGCAAAATGTGTTGGTTAATCAAACAGTTATAAACAGATTTTGTTCATGAAGCAGGTAATATTTTATTCGAACACGATTCTGTTATTGAATTTACTAATGAAATAAATCTTGTCAGTTTATTTGAAAGTAGGCATATATGCAAAAATCAGATGCTTATTGGAAGTAGGCCTAAATACGAAGAAAAGGAGCAGCCGATTTAGAAATATATGATACAACCATGGTAACTCGATGAAATGTAAGTAAACTATGCTGGGATAATTTGGCGATAGCAATAGTGAAAAATAGTTTGGCTTACCAATTGAAATTCTAAAGCAATTGTAGAGCTCTAACTGTACCTTTGACAAAAATAAAATTATATATAGTTTTTATGGCATGCCTATCACCTCTGTAGTGTAAAGAATTTCTGTACATACGAATAAATACATATATATTATTTTGAAAAACAAATGGAGAGCCTGCTGTATGTTTATTTTACTCATTTATCGCCAACAAATCAAAGACACCTACTGTAGAAGAATCCTCATCCCAACACTCATGTTATTCAACCTACTAACTAAATTCTACTACTATATATAACATTAAGAATAATAAGTCCATTATTTTGACAATTTGATATTCTATTTTCAAATATCTTTTCCTTTTCTAGTCTGTAAATGATTTCACTTTCACATATTGTTTTTTTTCGAATTTCGCACAAAGCTACACGAGGGCTATCTGCGCTAATTTAGCAGTGTAAGACTAGAGGGAAGGCAGCAGGTCATCACCACCCACCGCCAACTCATGAGCCACTCTTTCACCAAAGAATAGTGGGATTGATAGTAACATTATAGCCCCACTCCTGAAAGGGCAAGCATGTTTGGTGCGATGGGGATTCGAACCCGCGACCCTCAAATAACGAGTCGAACGCCTTAACCCACCTGGCCATGCCAGGCCATCACTTTCACGTATATTTCAAGGAAATTACTCTCAAACTTTATGTTTTTATTCCTGTACTGAAACCACTTACTGTTTAAAAACTATAAAAAATGCCTTACTCAGCTGAACATTGTAACTGTAAAGTGTTCGGAACTATTTCTTAAATTTTATTTTTCATAATTTTTACATAAATTCCATGTGTAGAATAGACCAGTTTCATTATGTACTGTCCCCTGCTGGTACAGCGGTGAGCCTACGAATTTTCAACGCTATAATCAGGGGGTCGATTTCCCTCGGTGGACTCAGCAGATAGTCCGATGTGGCTTTTCTATAGAAAGAAAAGCACATACACACACATTATGTACACATAAAAAATTTATGATGACATTCAGACTATACATATTAAGATAAAATAAATGTAAAAAATCGATGTTTGAAAATTCAGTATCAAAGATCTATAACTTCTCAACTTTTGGAAAAAAAAGTGACGTGTGATTTTAGTATAACGTGTTTCTTATTACAAAGCCACATTAGGCTATCTATATTTTAGTATAATGTGTGTGTTTTTCTTATAGCAAAGCCACATTAGGCTATCTATATTTTAGTATAATGTGTGTGTTTTTCTTATAGCAAAGCCACATTAGGCTATTTGCTGAGTCCACTTTTTTTTTAGTACAAAATATTGTCATTTTATACAAAGATTTTTTTTTATAATTAAGCACAAAACTACACAATGGGCTGTCTGTGCTCTGTCCACCACGAGTATCGAAACCAGATTTCTACCAGTGTAAGTTCGTAGACATACTGCAATATCTCTGGGGGGCTTGTACAAACGCTCTCTGTTAAGAAGAGAACAAGCGTGTATAAGACATTTCAAGATATGAATACGTTTTTGGACAACCTGTATACACACTACAAGAGCCCAACATGGCCAGGTGGTTAAGACACTCGACTCGTAATCCGAGGATCGCGGGTTCGAAACCCTGTCACACCAACCTTGCTTGCCCTTTCAGCCGTGGGTGCGTTGTAATGTTACGGTCAATTTCACTATTCGTTGGTAAAAGAGTTGCCCAAAAGTTGGCGGTGGGTGGCGATGACTAGCAGATAGCTCTTGTGTAGCTTTGCGCGAAATGTCAAAAACAAACACACAAACAATCGACGAGAAAAAAAAATATGTGTTTTTATATATTTTTTACTTTCTTTGACAAACAACCAATTTTCCAACCTGAAAAAATTCATCAAGTCACAATATTATTTAAATTAAGTAATATTTATCAGGCTTCTGCTGTAGGTTTTATTTGCCTTTGCAGAGAAGAATGTTATAATTTTCTCCAAAGTCTTGTTTTCATCAGTTGTTTCATAATATTTGAAAAAAAATCTTAGATCAGTTTTCATAAACACACAGAAAAGTAAAACATCTTTCAAAATAAACATTTTAATTGGATTTAAAGGATTACTAGGAGATTTGTCATTCTTTATTTTTGATAGCATACAATTAAACCGCATATATGAAAATAATTTTGTAATAAATAAACAATTTTAGCAAACACGTGTTTTTTTAGTGTTTTACAGGTCGGTAGAGTTCTTAGTTTATGGTAATTCACTTTTAATGAGGCAGCCGTTTAACTTGTAGTCACATAACTGTAAAAATATGACTTCTACCATTCCGTTGGGACCGCGGACTTCGTAGTCAAAATGTTTACAATAAGTTAAGATTTTCAATATTTCCAGTGATAAAATTGTCTCAAGAGAGGATTCTTTCGACCTTTCAGTGCTCGTCAGAGTGGATAACAGCTTCAGCAAATCTGGAAACCTCTTCACATCACTGTGTCATGTGAGAGACTCGTTAAATCTATTGAGTACATTGTGGAACGGATGGCATACAGGATGATAGTCTGTTCAATACAACACAAAGGTTCAGCTATTGTGTGGAACAAAGTTATAGTACCTTCTATAAATTTACCAGAATCATACTGGTTGGCAGTCTGTTGAACACAATAAATAGATTCAGCCACCTTGTGGAACAAAGTTGTAACATATTTCATAAATCTACCAGGACTATACGCTAAGTTTAGTTAAAAAGTCTCTAGAAAATTGCTCAATACAGACTGATATCACTTTGTAATTAATCTTTGGCATTTCTGTCTCGTTCAAGAAGATTCATTTTAGTAGTTTTTGTAAAAAGACCATTATACCAGAGTATAGCAACAACATAAATATAATAAAATAATGTACAACAAATAAATTTTCAACATTAGAAGTAAAATCGGGTTTGATTTTTACGTTACATTTACTAAACATAAGTACTTTGGTCTTTGACGCATTGACTTTAAACTTTTATCCAGGTTAACAATAAAAATATCTAGAATTAAGTGCTATTTGAAGTTGAGCTCGAGATTGTGTCAGAATAACACTATCGCCACTGTACAATAATAAATGAAGTTTAAAATAAACCTCAGTATCATTAGAGATGTGTGTTAACCTCATGTTCATTGATGTGGTTCAATGTGCTCTTTCTACGATCTTTTACAGGCTGACATTAGTCATGATATTAAGTATTTGATGTCAAAGTTATTAACTATTCATTTTACCTTACACTACTGATTTAGCGACAGCTAGTGGAAAAAAAGAAGAGTAAATACTAGATACGGTACTACTGAAGAAACTATAAATATGGATTTCAGAGGTTTTAAAGGTTATGCAAATACAATATGCAAACTGTTCGATGAACAAAATTTTTTTTTTTCCCATTTTTTCACTCCGACTTGTCAAGTGTCTGAATCAGACTGACGTCATCTTTCAAGTGTGAAAACTTTTGTAACTCATTTATTCTTGTGTAAATTGACTTGTCATATTTTGTAAAGATAAATACTCTTAAACAGTTAGAGTAGATGTTGCGCGGCTTGCCGGGAGAGGGCGTCACACACGTGTCGACCCAAAGCAATAGAGAGGGGAAAAAGAGGAAGATGGGTCCAGCATAGCCAGGTGGTTAAGTCGCTTCACTCGCAATCTGAGAGTCGCGAGTTCGATTCTCAGTCACACCAAACCATGCTCGCCCTTTTGAACCGTGGGGATGTTATAAGTGACGGTCAATCCTACTATTCGTTGGTAAAAGAGAAGTCTAAGAGTCGGCGGTGGGCGGTGATGACTAGCTGCCTTCTCTCTAGTCTTAAACTGCTAAATTAGGGATGGTTAGCGCAGATGGCCTTCGTGTAGCTTTGCGCGAAATTCAAAAACGAGTAAACAAGCCATCAAAGACAGTGACTTCAAAGTTCCATAGATTATCATCAGAAGAACGTTGCTTTGCCACCATGACGTCTATGTCCACAAAATATCACCAGATGTCGCTTCGTTAGTGACGTGTTGCACATGTTATACATCAGGTTACGAAAGCAAACTGTTTTTCAATGTGTCTCAACATCAGATTGCGTCATTAATAAAACGTTTATTAAATATTATACACTAATTAAACTTTTACTAATTTCACTTTTCAAAATATTTAATTTTACACATTATACTTTATAGTTTTATATCATGCTTTATAATGGCAGACACTAAAATTTCACATATGATCAATGTATATATTTAATTATGTTAAAACCATATTTTAACGACTGTTCACAGGATTGTAACAAATACTGTGACAACGTTATTTTAATTCCACGTGCAATTACGTCATTACCAAATGGATTTAATTAAATGAAAACCATTAATTTGTATATTTTAACGTCTGTAATAGATTCATTCGACAGGAATTGAAGTTTAATAATGAATAACAGGATGAAGGCAGCAGCAACGACCATTTGACATGAATATGTTCAGTAACAAACATTTAATTCTTGAACGTTTCGGAACATACATATTCCGTTTTCAGCAAGGTATATTGAACATGAAATATTATTAGGTATAGTACAGACATATTATAAAGTTTAAACACTCTATAAAAGTAATTAAAATACAACATACAAATGTAAAATAAATTAAGAGACAAACAAATATTTGTGAAAGGAGACTGAATAGTCACCTGCTACTGGATTCATGGACTAATTAAATGACTTTTTCCTTTGAATGTTTCCACCAATCAATTCACTTGAGATTATGTGTAAATAGTTTAAATTTAGCACTTATTACTTAGCATATAATTTATACTGCAGTAAAAGATGCTGTCATCATTCATCTTCTTGCACAACATGCAGCACAACAGCAACATTTCTTTGGTGGAAAAAATATTATCTCTAAAGAACAGTAAAGTAATAAAGATAGCTGTAAACACCCCTTAACAATTTGGAAAAAAAAAATTACCTAGACTCAAAATTAACAAAACAGTTTGAAATATTGTAGAAAATGCATGGTATGCCTACTGATACAGTTTTATGAATTATTTGCAAAACAAATCATTCATTTCATGTGAGACATCTGGATAAGATAAATCAGCGCATCCTTCAATTTCTTTGGAAAGTCGGCTAAGAATCTTACTTCATATCCCTATATTTTGTTTTAGAGAGTTCCTTCTAATTTCTTACTCCAAATATTTTAATAAGGTGGACACTAATGTCTAATAGTTGTTACGGCTTTCAGTTGGGAAGTTTCTTAATTTTATAAAAGCTAGTTCTTTTAAATGAGCAGTAAGATAGATGGATGGCTTATTGTTTATTATTCCATCCATTAATTCGAAAATATTTATGAAATACGTTTAATATTCCTCAATTTCCTTTCTATCAAAATCTGTTGGTTTTTTAACTGAATGTCTTCTTGAAAAGCCCACTAAATTCTGTAACTTATTGAGTTAGTAACATAGCTGGGGTGATCAATTAAATTTCTGAAGTCGTAGGTGGCACAGCTTTGTAGATCACATAACTTTTCCTGTACTATAATTCACAGTTAATAGTTTCTGAGGATGTAATTATTGAGTAGATGTAGAGATTTATGTGGTTTGTTTGATATTTGCTGAATGTGTTTCCAGAAATGTTACGATGGTGTTATTGTCTTCCTGTACATTTCCTAAATAGTTGCTACCTTTGTTTTTATGTCCTTTTGTGATTTTTACATCTTTTTATTATATTTTTTGTACATTTTTATGGCTTACTCGACCTTATCTTTAACCATATTCATTATTTTTTGAAAATTATTCTACAAATGTTACATATTATTCTTGGAAATCCTCTCTCAATTTCCTGTATCTATTATTTGATATCTCATTCTACTTGATCTTTTAATTTTCTGTATCTTTCTTTTTGAGTGTTTTTTTACTGTTTCATATTTTTCTCCAAATTTTCAGTCTCACTTTTAGTACACGTCAATATGTTAAAGCTGAGTTATGATTTAATTTTAAGTTTACCAAAATAAACCCATTCCTGAAGCATTTTGCGGCATTTAGGACAGTTCAAATACTTCATGTATTGAGCAATTATATCTAGTAAGGAGGAGTGTGATGCACATTCACAAAGGAATATATATTTTAAAAAAAATTATTATATAACGGCGAGGCCCGGCATGGCCAAGCGTGTTAAAACGTGCGACTCGTAATCTAAGGGTCACGGGTTCGCATTCCCGTCGCGCCAAACATGCTCGCCCTTTCAGCCGTGGAGGCGTTATAATGTTACGGTCAATCCTACTATTCGTTGGTAAAAGAGTAGCCCAAGAGTTGGCGATGGATAGTGATGACTTATGTGCTCTACTCGTCCCTGCATCCCTCAATTAATACAAATAAAAGTCTGACTGGCAGAATCAGTTGGCCCATTCGTTACACTTCTGACACAAACGTTGTAGCGAGTTTTCTTATTGGATCATTTGATGAAAAGACGAATGCGAAGATTTGTTTGTTTGTTTTGGAATTTCGCACAAAGCTACTCGAGGGCTATCTGTGCTAGCCATCCCTAATTTAGCAGTGTAAGACTAGAGGGAAGGCAGCTAGTCATCACCACCCACCGCCAACTCTTGGGCTACTCTTTCACCAACGAAAAGTGGGATTGACCGTCACATTATAACGCCCCCACGGCTGAGAGGGCGCGAACCCGTGACCCTCGGATTACGAGTCGCGCACCTTAAGCGCTTGGCCATGCCGGGCCCCGACTGCGAAGATCATTCCACTCAATGACAATGAAAGCATTTTTCTTCAAGTACTACAAGAACAATGTGTATAAGTTCCACAAAACTAATGATATTCCTAATTTCATAGGTAAATAATGTATCAGTAGAGTTATCATTTGCATACTAATTTTCTCATATTTACAATAATTTTTGTACTTCATTAAAAACACAAACTCGACATTTATATCACTGAACTGACGAATTGGTTCACTAAATAATCAATTAATAACTATACTCTAGCCTAACTGGGTTTTGCTACCTGTTCTTATCATTAAGCCACGCTTGTCAAGTGATGTTCAAACCTCTCTTCAGCCACAAACAAAATAAATGTCAAAATCAAACACAGAAAAACATAAAATAAAACATAGGCCTTAATTCTTCAAAACTTAAAAAGTTTCTATGAGAAAGGTAAAATTAACTTTTTCTGATATACAGAATTTCAGTAAATATTCTACTCCTAAAACAATATTTGACAACAATATAAAGAAAAAGGTATTTCTTGAAAATCTGAGCTGGGTGTGTTTTAGTGGTTTGTGTGCATAGACAATGATCGAGGGTTGATGATTCTTGTTCTGTTACCGCAAAGATTGCTTTATATGCCTTGAAGGCCCAGCATGGCCAGGTGGTTAAGGCACTCGACTCGTAATTCGAGGGTCGCGGGTTCGAATCCCCGTCACACCAAATATGCTCGTCCTCTCAGCCGTGGGGCGTTATAATTTTACGGTCAATCCCACTATTCGTTGGTAAAAGAGTAGCCCAAGAGTCTGTGGTGGGTGGTTATGACTAGCTGCCCTCCCTCTAGTCTTACACTGCTAAATTAAGGATGGCTAGTGCAGATAGCGCTCATGTAGCTTTGTGCTAAATTCAAAACCAAAACCAAAATAAACCATTTTGGGATCGTGTTAGATAAAAAGATTAAAACTGCACACGTTATTCCAAAATGAAGTCTAATTAATGAATTGCAATAGAAAGATAGTTACCATTTCGACTTGTAACCTGTATGTCTAGAAATACATCTTCAAATATGATTCGTTATTAACAACAGCACACTGTTTCGATAGCTGAAATAATTTATCAAACACTCTGATAAATTTAGGGCGGAAATGGAGATATTTGGAGGTTTTTAGAGCTGGAGCTACCCCAAATTTTGCTTTAACTTCATCTGTAAGTCCTCTCACGTAATGAATAATGATTAGCGTTAAGGCTGGTTCGCTTTGCAAATACTGCAGTATATGTGCCCACAAGACGCAAACTACAGTCCACTCAAATTTTTTGTATAACCCAGCTCAGCCCCATCATTGGGAAAAGGCTAGTGCCATGCTTGATGGTAATATATTTTCTTTCCATAACACTTTAGTATGGGTTTCCGTGTGCAAAAGGCATGTAATCAATGTTATAATAATCTATTGCCATTACCTTGTGCTTATTATCGTTAAAAGTCGTTTTCAGATTTTTTCAACAAATTCACTTAAGACGTTCATTAGTATTTTCAACATCCTGAATGCAGTTAAAATACCAAAGATCTAAATGTGAACTATAAAATTTACTACTTTTCTAGTTATGCTTCTATTGCTATTATTAATGTAAATAAGAAAACAACAAGGCTAAATATTAGTCTCTGAAGCATTCCAACTATGGACCAATATGGCCAGGCTATAATAATGAACTTCATTTTGCTCTTTCTCATACAAGAATTATTTTATTTATTACTGGCGAAGGTACCCGGCTTTGCTCAGATTATTAGGTTGACTTATTCTAGATAACTATGTCAGTGTGTGTATTCTGAAGCCACTTTAGCACAAATGTATGACCTATATACGTTTCTCAGAACAGCTGGTATTGGTATTAACAATTTGTTCTTTCCTTATCAATAAAAGTGTTAACACCTATACCAACCGTTCTGAGATACATTTTTATTTCAAGTGGGTTTTTCGTCATCAAGAACTATATACGTTTATTGCTCCTTTATGGAATGGGGTTTATTTAAAATCGTAACCTTCACTCTCTGACTTATCCTTCAAATAATAAAAACAAACCTATTTAATTAATGGAACCTCTAAATTAGAAAACACCAGTTTTTTGTTTTTTCAGTTTTGTCGTTTACATATTTCAATTTAGTCTTTCAGCACAATCAACCTCACTGTTCTGTTAAGAGTTGCTGCCTAGGCAACGGTTTATGTTTCCTTTGTTCAGTGGTTTAAAATCAGGCGTGGCTTTCCAGAAAGCCTAGCCCCTCAGTAACTCAGCGGTATGTCTGCGGACTTATAGGCTACAAACCGGGTTTCGATACCCATGGTGGGCAGAGCACAGATAGCCCATTGTGTAGCTTTGTGCTCAACTCAAAACAACAAAACAACAACAAAAAGCCGATCTGACCATACGTTGAAAGACAAGTTGTAGTATGAAATTGTATTTAGTGTTTCTCGTCTTCTCGATTAAAGTGAGAGCTTTATGTTTGTGAATAATTTTCGATACGCATATTTTCGCGTTGATGTAACGGGATGGGAAGAGAGAAAACGGATGAATTGGGATTTTTTTTAAATAAAAATACTTTTTAAGAACAATATTAGGTTATACTCTTATTGCTATGCAACGTAATATAAAAGCTATTGTTGGAACACATTATTACCAAATGTTTTGCCTTTTCTACATGTTATAACTTGTTATATAAGGAACCACACTTTTTCTATATGTTTTTTGCTAAGTTGCTTCATTAAAAAGATACACACTCGCACACCTATGTGTGTGTATCTGTCTGTGATTTAAATCTATAAACTGCATTATAAAAAACACATACTTTTTTATGTGGTTTATTGCTACCTGGCTTCATTAAAATGATGCGCACGCATGGATGAGATAAGTAATAACACCAATTTGCAAACCCTCTGGGTCCACTTAGTAATGATGCAAAATTTCAGATTTCTAGGGTTATTTTCTCATGGCACTATGGCGGCAACTTATCTTTTCTATGTATTTTTTCTCTTGCTTACTTAAAAAAAAAGATGCGCATGTACATGTATATTTATAAGCAATAATACTCAGGTGTACATACCCTCATGGTCCACTTAGTATGTGTGCAAAATTTTAGATTTCTAGATTCTTTCTTCTTAGAGTTATGACGGTCACACACACGGACACGCTCTTTTTTATTATAGATTTTTACTAGCCTCTTTTGGAAGAAATTATAATTATTTGATCAGCGTTTCGATCGTTTTAGCCATTCCGTTGTTTTTTCATGAAATTATACACTCGAGATGGCGCAGTGTTCATGTTTGCGAAAAAAAGTTACGTTAGTCAGAAGAGAGGATTGGTAGCAGGCCTACTTTTGTAAAGTATGCAGCAAATAATTGTTTAATCCAGAGACGATTGCTTCTGTTTTATTGTACCATTTATAGAGTAAATTTTATAGGTATTGTATACTAATTTACTTATTTCTGTATTTTTGCAGCTTGAAAATATATGTGATTGAATTATCTATAACAATACTAATATCATACAGAGTTACAATGAGATTGCATTTCAAGTTGTATTATCAATATCACTGTGGTATTGTGTTATTAGTACTAGTAATGTATTATGTAGTATTCCCTAACAGTAATGTTAGGCCTAGATGTACTTATTACTACTGCTACTATGATTATCACTTGTTACTACTTAATACTGGTTCTTACCTCATAAATTCAACAGAGGGTTAACTATTGTATGTATGTCTGGGAGTAAATTATATTTTATAACGAGACTGGCAATTGGTATGCACTTTTATGACGAAGTTTTAAAGAAGCTAATGGTGAGTATAACATTAACTTTTATTTTTAGAGGAACATCAAAGGACCTTTTGTCCCACCTAAGTTATCCTGTCCATTAAACTCTAAAAAAAACTGAAAGCTAGCTAGTATCATTTAAATATTTATCAAGTTTTCCCTTTAAACTCTTGTAAGTTAACTGTGTCCATCATATCTTAAGGAAAAATATTTCACAGGGAAATCACCCTGTTAGAAAAATAAAGCTATGATTCCTACCCTGCCAAAAGTTATATTTGTTTCCTCTACTTTCACCAGTAAATATGAAAAATCTCCCCTAATACTAAACTCCTCAATCAAGTTATCTCTATTTTTTCAAAAGAAAGTAAGCACATTTTTAACCAATTCTTGTATGATAACCTTTTCTTCCCAGGTATCCTAGTACAAGTAGTAGTAGACCCATTCTTGACTCTTTCCAATAATTCAATAGCCTTTCTGAGGAAAGAAGTCCAAGACTGGAACATAGTGTTCCAAATGTGGTCTAACCAATGATCTATACAATAATGTTATCTCAATAGACTATTATTCAGTATGTCTGTAGAGACATCCTAATACCTTATTTGCCATGCCATTAATAACAGCACAGCACATTGCTATAACACCAACCAACCTTTTTTTCCCCAACACTGTTAAAGTTATTCCTATTAAAATTATACTTAATTCAGATTGTAATAACATGCATGCATTATCTTGCATTTATTATAATTAAAATACATTTGTTATTTCTTTGCTTGTCCCTTGCTGGGACAGTAGGAAGTCTACAGATTTACAAAACTAACATCAGAGGTTTAGTTCCCCTTGGTGGACATAGCAGATAGCTAGGTATGATTTTACTACAAGAAAAACTTGCACACTTATTTGTTTGTTCAACTCAACAAATAATTTAAATCATTTTTATTAAGCAATATCAACCTTCTTACAGTCTGAAGAATTAAATGTAATCAACAAACTTAAATCATATAGTGACTATTCTTTCATATGTTATTGATGTAAATCAAAAAGAGCAAAGGCTGTAAAACAGATTCACCACTCATTTCACTAATCTAGCTTGATTGAACACCTTTTATAATATTTGCTTTTTTCATTTAGCTATATTATTATTCAGTGAAATCACACATATTTAACAGAACATTTCAACAATTCTTTTATAGGAAACTTTGTAAAATACATTTTGAAAATTCAAGCACATCAAATCCATACCTGTACCCTTATCTACATAAACAGTAACCTCTTCAAATAATGTCAAAAAGCTAGTGAGACAAGATTTTTTCCTGAGCAAAATCATACTGACCATCCAACAAAATTGTAAACTTTGTAAAATAACTTTTCAAAATATCTTTTACCAGACTTTCAAGAACTTTTCTAAATCCTGATGTAAAACTAACAGGCTTATAATTACTCTGACAACATTTATCACCTTCTTTGAAAAGTGGAGTAATATTAGCCATTTTTAAATTGTCTCTCATCTGACTGCTATGCAAAGACAAAAATAATAATTGCAACTAGCTCATGCATCCAGTGCTCACCTCTTTCAAAACCATTGGGTAACTGTTATGTATCCAAGTAACTTTATCACACTTAACTTTCCAATTTTTTTCTAAATAAGCTCAGACCCTCTGTTGCCCAGCAGTATGTCTGCTAACTTATAATGCAAAGTGAAAACACTTTTGATACTTCTGGCACAGTTCAGATAGCTCATTTTGTAGTTTTGTTCAGTCTTGTTTCAATTTAGCAACTGTTCAGGATGAGGAATATTGTTTAAATCTGTCAGTAAAAACTGAATAAAATGTATCATTTAATAACCCAAGCATCCTATAACCATCAATTATTAGCCTTTCTCTATCATTCTCTCAAAGGCCATACTTCCAGTCTGATGTTATGCTTACCTTTAATGTATTTGAAGAAATTTTTACTATTTGTTTTTACATGCTATACCAACCTTCTGTCAAATATTTTCCGATTTCCTAATTTTCCATATGACTAACTCATTTGATCTGTAATATTCTAAATCTTTTATCATTGCAGTCAATTTAAACTTTTTACACTTACAATGCTTTTATTTTACTGTTATGTTCATTGTGAGTCAACCTGTTTTTTGTTTTTTTAACTTGTATCAAGCTTTTGTCACTTTTGATTTTTTTCTTTAAGCAATATGCCTGTATTGAAATTTAAGAAATTAAAACATTTTACACAAGAGATCAATAAATCATGTTAATTTAGTTATCTTTATAATAGATAACTATTGACTGTTGTTTTTAGAAATTACTTTTTTGAAATTTGGTGCTAAAAATTGCAATTTTCCTAATCTCCATACACAGAAAACATCAAATCTAAATCTCTTACACCCAGACATTCCACAAGCTTTACCCCATCAACCATTTTTTTTTATTAGAAATTAACAGTGAATCTTATATGTTCTGTAACCAATTGTTGAAGAAAACTATTCTTAACAGATTCAAAAGTCCTGTCTTTCTTACAATTTGATTCTGATGTTTCAAAGTCTGTAAGTTTCAAATTAAAATATCATAATTGTTACTTCATTAACAGCTGAATTCTTTATCTCACAGTAGAGTTTCTCAATTTCATCAGTTTCATCTAATGGTCTATAACAAGTTCCAAATAAAAGCCTTTTCCCTTCACATTCGCCAACAGATAACCATATAGATTCTACCTTATTGCTATTAGCTCTGATATACTCAAGTTGAACAGGCTGTAACTCACATTTTTTATATAAAGCTGCTACTCCTGTCTTTTTAGTATTATATCCTTATTAAACATTCTATAACCTTGTATTTCAAAGTACTTCCTGTCGTCAAAATTGTCTCAAAGGTATACCACTTGTAACACTGATCTATTATAATTTTATAATGGCTAATACCAACTTTTGAAGATTTTTTATTTAAAGTTATTTATGGTGTGTCTTCTCCACATCACATGCAATTGGCTACTTTACCAGTTTAAACTAGTAGCAATTTATGAATATTTACTTAAAGTAGTAATTTTTTGTATGTTAAATGTTTTGTTTTTATTACTTTATTTGTAGTGTTATGTTTTAACTGTAATATACATCTTGTTACAATATTTACTTGTTTTTTCTTGCTTTACTTTTAGTCTGTAAGGTCTAAAGAAGCATTTATGATACTGTGATACTGTTGTGGTTTCTAATACTAATGTGTAATTAGGTTAGAAGTGTTGCAGCAAAATGAATTTACATTGTATTTATTTCATTTTCCTTCAACTTTTATATCTTAAAACTCTGGAAGTTTTGTGCTTACATCAGAAGCCATATAAAAAACAATTCTAAACATTAAGTCCAAGAAGAATAAACAGTTGGAAGGCTGGTATGTAATCCTATTTTACCTGTAGGCTTCTTTCATCTACTTTATTTACAATGACTGTTTTTTTGCACTGTAAGCATTCACAAAATCTTTATGTAGGTTCAGTGAGTTGAAAGTTTGTGGAGTGTGTATAAGTTGAAGATGATAAAAAATAAAGAAAGAAAGACTAAAAAATTGAGAATGAAAATATGTAGTAATAGCTCTTATAATGAAGACAGTAATTATCACCCACATTGGGTAACTTGAAATTGTTTAAAATATCATTAAATCTCTTTTAGACTATCTTTTTACAAGCTGAAAATCAACTCCAGTCATGTCGAAAGGTTATTCAGATGGGTTTCAATATTCTTCATATCAGAAAGGAGAAATTACTGGAGGTAATGTGTAGAAATTAAATTGTGCAATAAACACTAATGAGAATTTCACTTTGTCACTGAATAATAATAATAATAATAATGTAGTTTACTAGTAATAAAAAAAAAATAGTTTGATTGTTAAAATTTACTAGAGTTTAATAGGTTCTAGCTTGTAGAAAAGAAGTATATTTGCTTTCAAAAAATTTTAAAAGCCATCAGTATGCTGTTTTGTTGTATAACTTGTAACTTACAAAAATGATTTTTATTAGATATGCCAAAATTTGGTCATACATTATGATAATGGTAAAACAAAAAAATATTAGCTGAAATATTTGTGGTATGTAGTAGTTTGAGTGTTTAACTATTAAAAGATTATTGATTTGAGAGATATAGAAGAGCTTACGTATTACAATACATTTCTAAATGTAGGACTACAGCTCTCACTACAAAAACTGAGGGGTTCATAATGTATTTTGGGGGCTCCTGTAAAAACATGAATTGCAATAAAATACAAAATCTTAGTAATATTGCAATATAGTGTATCATTTTCATTAGATGAGTATGCTGATGAATATGAGTTCTGTTTCATGTTTTGGAAAATATATTCTAAGGACACACTGTACAACAAACAGAACTTCAATATTTTCACAAGTTTTAAATGTTGGTTTTAAAAGTGAAAACAACTGGTATTATGACCAGTTCCTCCCCTGTTGCACATGTATCATGTTGTTTGTTTTGCAGCTGGACAGGATGAATTCAACAGGCTTTCACAAGTAATTGGTACGAACATACAGAAGATTACCCAGAATGGTATGTTCCATATTTCTGTGCATTACTTGAACTGGTTAATATAAAGCATATGAGTAGAGTTCAACCTAGTATTTCACTGTTTTATCCTTCCTGTTGGCTGGATGTAACTGAACACTTGTATATATATATATAAATATATATATATATATATGTATATATAAAAACAAAAAACAACTGAAAAGTATAAAAGGTTTCAGAGACACTTAAAGTTTAAAAGTAAAATGTATCCATTTTTATATGATTATTTTATTTTAAAAGCTTCATCTTCATTAAACTGTTAGGCTTAAATTATTTTTATTAAATTGTTAGAATTAAGAGATAGTTATATAATGGAGGCTCACAGTAATGCAGTATTTGAGGTCCATATTGTGTGACCACTTCAGAAATGAGGCTTGTTATAATGATGTTGTCAAATGGCTACATAAGGTGGGCCCATGATACGTTTGTTCATATCCTATTCAATCCCAAAGTTGCTAAAATCCACAAAGAACAATATGACATGGCCAAGCGGTTAAGGCACTTGACTAGTAAGCTAAGGGTCGTGGGTTCAAATTCCTGTCACACCAAACATGCTTGCTCTTTCAGCCATGGGGCATTATAATGTGATGGTGAATCCCACTATTCATTGGAAAAAGAGTAGCCCAAGAGTTGGCAGTGGGTGGTGGTGACTAGCTGCCTTCCCTCTGGTCTTACACTGGTAAATTAGGGATGGCTAGCACAGGTAGCCCTCATGTAGCTTTGCGCAAAATTCAAAACAAACCAAGCCAGTATGACATATTAAGATTAAAATAAAAATTAAATTTTGTTAAGAAAATGTAAAAGTATAAAACTATTTCAAGTACATGAAGTGTTTAAAGTATAATTACAGATCACAAGTGATATAAAGATGATAGTATTTATAACAATTTCAGAGCAACATCAGGGCATCGCATCAAAAAATAAATATAAATACTTTTATAGAAAATTCCTACTGAACATAATACAGACAATCCAGAGATTTAAAACAAATTTCTGCAAGTAGATTTCTGTAGTAAGGTTCACAAAAGAAGTCAATAGCTTTAAGTTCTCGATACAATTTGATGGATTCAACTTTAGACATATGCAAGAAGTTTTGAAGGTGGGTGTTGAATGTTCATAAGATTCAGCCCATTTCAGGGCTGTTGTAATGTTTACTTCATTTTATTTCATGGATTGCAGTGGTTTGGATGGGTCTTCATCCACATTGAACTTTTTATAACATGCATCATTATCATTTTTATTGATATCAGTGACACTTACTATCATTTCATCTTTGACATCTTTGGTTGTATGTCATCTCCAGTGAATTTTCAAACATTGTTCTCAGTATAGTTGAATCCATTGTACTTGCTGTCTACAAATTTCATTGTGCATTGTTTCTTCCATCATCACTACTACTAGCAGCAGCAGTTGAGTTTCATGTTGTGTTTCAAATGTTGGTCCTGTAAGGGGTTTTCAGCAGTTAGCTATGCATTTTGTCCTAACCTCTTTTCATATCTGATTGCAGATGTGGATGCCTTCTCTGAAGCTGAGATTTTTATCCAGAGTTTGCAACAATCAAATTGCTATTTATTTAAATGTTGCAATTATATTTCAGTTAAGGGTCACATTTTTTGTCATATTCTTTGGAAGGTACATGTATTTGATTTTGCCATCTGTGGTCTTGAGTTTAAGTAATAGAATTGCTTTCTTTTTCTAGCTTGCTATGTCAAAATGTCTTCTGATGAATGGGACAAATTATCCATGAAACAATTTGTTAAAGAATTGAGGAAGTCATCCAGGCACTTTGGCTGTTGATATAGAGGCACAGTAACATACTGACATTGATGTGGTGGAAATATCTTAATTTCTTGAAGTTCTTAATGAACAATGTCAGTAGTTTATGTTGGCTGGTAGAGTTACAACAGAGAAGGATAGTGAGATGGAACTTTTTGTTGAAAACCAGCCAAATTATTTTCTTGTTCCATTATCAGTGTCTTACCTGGAAGCATTTTATGGTACAGAGCTGTTTTGTCACAGTTATGAATCATTTATTTGGAATATCCACCATCTTCAACATTAACAGCGTTAGCAGACTTTTGTTCTCCTTAGTTGGTCACATGATTTATTTCATGGCAGTTTTTATAACACATCAGTCATGAATGATGAATGTTATAGTGAAACATGTTTTATAGTGAGTCTTGTATTTAATTTTTTATTACTAACAAAGCAGTGAATAGGTAATTGGAAGTTTTGTACAGATGCTTTTTAAATAAAGAGAAATGCATTATTAATATTTAAGTTGGATTTATTTATGTTAAATATATATATATATATATAATATTTTGACACTATTTTAAAAAATACTGCAGGTATTTATTAATTTTATTAAGGCAGTTAAACTATTAATATAAACTTGTGTAATATCTGATGGTTATACATCTCATATATATGTAGTTATACTTAAGTTATTGTATTAATCTTATTTTTCATCAGATTTTTTCTCATTTCATGAACAGAGACTATTTAAAGAGCTAAGCCTCCAAATATTATATTTACCACACCTAAAAATTGGTTAATTTCACTAATCCCACCCATACTTCATATTCTGAGGAGTACTTTTTACCACTTGTTACAATGTGGGTTTTTAAATAAAATTGTACTTCTCAACTTGTGAGGGTGTAGGTTTTATAATGAGACTAGTTATCAGCTTGTTTGCCTGCATTTTATGATAAAATTTTAGTTCTTAGCTGTTTGAGCTATGGAATTTATATTAAAATCATTCTCAGCTTGAGGGTAGGGGTTTTATTAAAAAACTAGTTCTCAGCATAAGGGTATGGGTTTTGTAATAAAAACTAGTTTTCAGTTGGTCATGATGTAGGTTTTACTATAAAACTGGTATTTAGTCCTTTATGGTGTCATTTTTGTTATAAAGCTGCAGTTCCTAGTTGGAAAATGTGAATTATCTTAAACTTATTGCCATGGTTTTATTTTAAAGGTATTTTCTTGTGGTAATGATGTAAGTTTCTTATAAAAAAAGTTCAATTTCTCAGCTTTTTATGTTGTGGGCTTTAATATAAAACTGTATCTTAAATAAACTTGTTCAATATATTTGAATCCTCAAAGCTTCAATATGGTACAAATTGCATAAAAATATTGTATTGTAAGCTATGTAATCTGCAGAAAGTAATATCAAATTTCAAATTATTTTATCTGACAACTGTTTTTTTAAATGCAATGAAATGAACTATGCAACAGGTGCATTATAATTTAGACAGAAGTTACATATCTGATATTTAAACTTTAAGTGCCAACATTCTGTTCTGTTCTTATTTGTACCATCTCTTTAATTTTCCAGTAGGTTAAGTTTTTCATAGCATACATATTTGACTCTGAATGTTTGTTTTTCAACAGTCAGCTCAGTTCAGAAGATGGTGAACCAAATTGGAACTACTCAGGATTCAGAAAGTTTACGCAGTCAGCTGTAAGTTATTAGTTTTACTCAGAACAAATTATTAGAACATTCAGTTTTAAGTAGAGGATTGGCTCAGCTGAGTTAAAATTATCATTCAAATTTTTACATTCATCTTGAGCATTTCACTCAGTTTGTTTAAGTTAGCTTTTAGTTTTTGAAGCTTGATAGTGAATAATTTAATCAACTTGTCTTGATTTCAGGAAATTGTTATTATGCCAAGTGGAATTAATATTTATAGTGCAGGGACGTCTGTTGTTTTTGAAACAATAAAGATAATAAAAATATTTTTTATGAATGAAGTAGTATAAATTATTTATCAAAATACATTTTCTCACAAAGTTTGTCATGATCATTTTCAAGCCACATTGTCTCATTCTTCCAAATTGAATGGTATGCCAGTTAAGGTTTATTATCATTATATTTAAGTAGTTGCATACATCTTTATCATGATTAGTCTCTTCTGTCTGTTTTTGACTGTCCTCATTACAGTTGGTATGTTATGCCTATTTAAGTTTGTATATCTTCATCACAGCTGGTATCTCTTGTTTGTGTGTTTTTTTTTTTTTTAAAGATATTTTCATGATTGCTGCTGTCTCTTGTATGTGTTTGTATATTTCACCATTGCTGGTATTTCTTGTATTTTCTGTATCTTCATCACAGTTGGTATTTTATTGTTTTGCATACCTTCATTGTTGCTGATATATTTTTGTTTATTGTCTTCATTACTGGTATATTTTGTTCTTGCTTTCTATATCCTCACCATTACTGGTTTGTCTTTGTGTTCTGTATATTTCCTTATCATTTCTAGTATCCCCTGTGTGCTTTGTTTTGTTTCTCCTGATCGTTGCTGGTACCTCTTATCTGTTTTGTTTTGTATATCCTAATCAGTGCTGGTATTCTTTGTTTTGTTTAATATATCCTTGTCATTGTTGATTTCTGTTATTTTGTGTATCCTCATCATTTCTCATATTAATTTGTTCCTATGTTGTTTTAACATATAATATTTAGGTATTTAGGGACAACAAAGTGACTTGATGGCTTGTCTCAGCTGTCTGATCATCTAATCCAACCTTTATCGTTAATATATCTATTAAGCTTTCATTTAAACTTGCTCCACAATGTCTGAAGGTAACCCATTTCATGAGACAACCACCATATTTGAAAAATAAAATTCTCTTAGCTGAAGATGACTTCTACATTGCCTAAATCAATATTTGTGTCTCATAGTTCTATAATTCTCACTGTTTAAGTATGGAAAGTGTTGATGCATCAATATTATCAATTCCTTTTACATTATTAAACTCTTCATTTGGATACCCTCTAACTCTTTTTCCAAGAGAAAACAGTTTTAAGGATCTTAATCTCTTCTTATATGACAACCCAATCCCATTCATTCTAGGTACCATTTTAGTAACCCTTCTCTGGATCATTTCCAACAATTGAATGTCTTTCCTAAGGAAGGAACCCAAGACCAGAATACAGTACTCCAAATGTGGCCTAAGCAGTGACATGTACAATTGAACTTATAGCCTCTTTAGACTTGTGTTAAATATTTCTGTAGATACAATTTAAAATCCTATTTGACCTACTACTAGCAACATCACACTTCTTGAATGGCTTAAGAGACCATTACACCAAGGTATTTTTCTTTCATGTCACTATTAAGGTTAGTCTCATCCAAACTATACTTGTAATTTAATTATGATAATCTGTATGCATTTATCATAATTAAAACCAATCTACCATTTACTTACCCAACTTAATAAATTATTTAAATCCTTTTGGAAAGCAGCAGCATCCTCTTGACATCCACAAACACCCAAGACCTTTATCATCAGCAAAATTAAGTAACTTATTGACCATTCATTTATCTGCGTCAGTGATTCTCAACTTGTGTGCCACAGTGTTTTTGAAACACATACAACTTTCTTGGAATTTTACAAGCAAGTCAAACACATCAGTTAATAAAAGCTACTATGGAGACACTCTGAAACCTTCCAAAGCATTCTATGGTTTTCATTGAACTCAAGCACTGAGAAGTTCATACTTAAATTTCATTCTCGACTGCAACGGTTCAATTGTTAGTTTAATTGTGGGGCAACAAGCACTTTGTATGTCATAAATGATGCATTAAACAATCAAACTGCTTTCTGGAATACGTTCTCATTCTGCTTATTGGTGGAAAATATTCAAGTAAGTCTGGTGCAGCTACAGCTACGGTTTTATCACTTTGAATTGGAACATTCTCAATTACCATTCTGCCTGCTCTGCAAACTGAAGCCACACTTGGAAACAAAACATTCAGCTGTGAAGGATAAGCCAAAAGAATACTTTGAGAATCTCATGGCTCAACAACATGAACAATCAAGGAAGCTCGTGAACTACATGAAGCTGCCCGAAGAAGGATTGATTGCAAGTTATAAGTTTGCTCAGTTGTTGGCAAAAGGCAAGAAAGTGCATACGGAGGTCGAATCAGTCATTGAGTTAGTGTTAGCAATCATTGTTGAAACTATGCTTAGAATGGATGCCATCAAAAAGGTTAAGCAAGTTCCACTGTCCAATAACACATTTTCACGCAGAATTGTAGACTTGTCGTCAGATTTGAAGGATATAAGTTTGCGAACACTTCAAAGCACCTGAAGATGAATTGTCTCTGCTGTGGTCTCTTCAAGTTGATGAATCTGCTGACGTTAGTGGAAAAGCTCAAGTTCTGGCTTTTGTTTGGTTCATAAAAGATGGAAAAATCGTAAACGGATACTTATTTTGCAAAGATTTGAAAAGTACAGCGAAAGGCCAGGACATTTTGAGTTGGTGAATGAAAACATTTTTCTCTTCAAATTACATTGGAATAACTGTGTCAGCATTTGCACCGATGGCTGTCCTTCAATGCAAGGAAAAAAGAAGGGATTTGTCATTCTGGTGCACCAACAAAATCCAAACATTAGGATTGTTCACTGCATGATTCACAGAGGTGCTCATCTCAAAATCTTTGCTGAAAGATTTGCAGTCTGTTATGAATTAAGTTAAGTGGTGAATTTCATCAAGTCTTGGCCACTTCAGTCTTGACTTTTCTCTCTCTCTGTGAGGTGATAGATTCAGAGTTCAAAAACTACTGTATCACACTGAAGTTCAATGGCTTTTGGAAGGAAAGGTGTTAAAGCGTCTTGTCCAACTAAAAACTGAAGTAATTTCTTTCTTGGAGGTTGAGGAAGCAGGTTTTGAATTTTCTTTTCATGATGAGATCTGGTGGCTGAAGGTTTAATTTCTCTCCGACTTATTTGACAAATTAAATTCTCTGAACTTAGGTCTCCAAGGACCATCTGAAAACATTATTACTGCAACGTCCAAACTGAAGGTCATCGATGGAAAGGTGATGCTGTGGAAGAATAAGATCTCGAAAGGAGTCCTTGATTGTTTTCCTTCTGTTAATGAACGTCTGTCAAAGAAGAAAATTGTCCCTCAAATTTTGAACACATTAAGCGACCTACAGTCTGCACTAAAACATTACTTCCCATCACTTGTCGACAGATATAACTGGGTGACCTATTCATTCAGAATCAAGGAGACAACAAATCTTACAACTGAGGATGAAGAACAGCTCATTGATTTACGAAACAAATTTTATCAATCATTATTTCCTGAAAAGAGCTTGGATGAGTTTTGGATTTCCATTAAAAATTCATATCCTGCAATCAGTTCTAAAGCAGTTAATGTTCTGCTTTCATTTGCATCTTCGTGGTTTTGCCAAATTGGGTTTTCAGCATTGATTGAAATTAAAGCCAGAAAGAGAAAGAGACTTCTTACAGTCGATAATGAAATGCGAGCTTGTTTGTCTATGTTAGAGCCTTGCTTCAATTTGATTTGCTCTCAGAAGCAGGCATAAATGTTACATTGAAAATATATGTAAAAATAAAAAGTTTTGATTTTTCTTCTATACCACAAAATTGTTAAAAAGCCTTAGAACAACACTCACAGCCAAAGCAAGTGATAGTATTGCCAATGTGCAGATATCATTAATATAATTTACTTTGGCCATGATTTTCATTCTAAGGCTTTTTAAGTTAACTCTTCTGTGTTACGTGTATCTAAACGTGATGCACAATGACATTATTATCGCTTGCTTTGGCCGTGAATTCCATTCTAAGACTTAATGTTTGCCGAATAACGTGTACCTAAAAAAATTAAGGCTTTCCAGGTGTGCCTCAAATTTTCAGATTGTCATAGTGTGCTGCAAGTCAGAAAAGGTTGTTGAGAACAACTGATCTAATGTAAACTGAAAAGAGCAGTGGTCCTAAGACTGAGCCCTGATGTACACCACTTGTAACATTATTCCATTTTGACTAAACTACATTTATAACAACCCTCCTTCTTCCATCAAGCTACTATGTTATCCAATTAAATAACTTATCCCCTACATCTGTAGAGATTTCATTACAAACTTTTTATGTGGCACTTTGTGAAATGCTTTCTGAAAATCTAGATACATCAGTTCTACATCCTTACCCTCATTTCCATATGCAGTAACTTTTTCAAAGAATGTGAAAAAATTGTAAGATTTTCCTTTAATGAAACCATGTTGACTATCAGATAAAATTATATGCTTTGTTAAATGACTTTGAAAATTGTTTATCAAGCTTTCCAAACCTTTTCCCCCAACTGATGTAAGACTGATAGCCTTTCATTACTGGGATGACTTCTGTTACTTTTCTTAAAGACAGGGGTGACATTAACTTTCCAATATTATAAAAAATTTCCAACCTGTTGGTACTTGCCTACTATTCAAGGACCTGCAACAAATTGTGACAAGTGGTTCACATATCCAATCCTTGACTTGCTTTAAAATCCTAGAGGAAATATCTGGTCCAGGAGCCTTATAATTCTTCAAACTTCCCAATTTTATTTTAACAAGCTCAAAATTTACCCAGTTGTTTTGAAGTTTGTTTTCATCTATCTGTTGTTCAAGATGAGGAATACTGCTCAAGTTTTAATTGGTAAAATCTGTAAAAGAAAAAGAGCAGAATTTAACAACCTGACCATTTCATAACCATCAGATAAAAACTTTTCTTTGTCATACTTCAAGGGGCCTCTCACCATCCTAATATTTTGTTTACCATAAATGTAGTTTTAAAAAATCCTGGCTGTTCATTTTTTTTGTACATGCTTTTGGATGATCCAAGTTCCTGTTTGACCAAATTTCTTGATATTCTATATTCTTCTAAATCTTTATAATAATGGTAAATTTTATTTTTTCTTACTCTGTGATGCTTTTCTTTGATTTCATCTCTCATACTCTGTGAGCCAACCTTGATTGTTATTTGCAACTAGTATTTTCTTTCTATAACAAATATATTTGTTTTGAATATTGAAAAATTTTTTAACATTTTTTCACATTTGTTCTGTATCTCCAAATAACTCAGCTGCCCAGTTCACAACAAATAATTCATATTTCATCCCTTCAACCATATGCTTTTTTTGAAATTTGGAATCAACATTATTTCTGATTTCCATATGCAGCAAAAACTTAATACAGCAATTATCACTTGTACATAGGTGTTCCCCTGTTTCCACCCTTTCAACCATTTTGTGTTAGAAATTGACAATAATGCTAGAATAGTTTTATTTCTACTAGGTTCATTGACTAATTGGTGAATAAATTCATTTTGAACAGTTTTCAGAAACCTTTCTTCCTCATGGTACTATAGCATTGCTCAATCAATGTCTGAAATTAAAATCACCCTTAATTACGACTTCATTAACAACTAAAATCTTAATCTTGGTGAAGTTTATCACTAATTTCATCAGTTTCATCTAGTGGTTTAACAAATTCCATATCTTCATTGTTGCTGGTATCTCTTCTCTGTGTTCTATATATTCTCATCATTGTTAGAATCTTTGTTTTTCCTGTATCCTTATCATCACTGGTGTCACTTATCTGTTTTATTTATCCTCATTAATACTTTTTTTTTCCTTATTTGTATTATTTTGTATATTTTCATCATTGCTAGTATCCCTTCTCTGTGTTGATTTGTATATCCTCATCATTGGTGGTATCTCTTGTCTGTGTTATAAATATTCATTATCACTGTTATCTCTGTATTTGGTATATCTTGATCATTGCTGTATAGCTCTTGTATGTGTTGTTTTATAGGTCCTCATTACTGGCATATCTTCATCATTACTTGTATACATCCTCATTATCATGTCTGTGTTATTTTACATCTTCACCTTCATCATTGCTGTTTTGTATATCTTCATCTCTCTCTATGTTGTTTTACATACTTTCATCATTATATCATATTCAATGTTTGTTTCCTTTGTGTTGTTTTGGATATCCTCATCATTCCTGGAATCTCTTTCTGTACATTGTTTTATATGTGCTCCTTATTACTGGTATCTATTGTCTCTATTGTTTGTAAATCATCATCATTGTTGGGATGTTTTGTGTGTTTTGTTTATCCTCATCATTGCTGATATCTTTGTCTCTATGTTGTTCCACACATCATTGCTGGTATCTCTCATCTTTGTTGCTTTGTATAACTTTATAATTGCTGGTATCTTTTTGTCTGTGTTTGTATGTCCTCACCATTGCTGGTACCTCTCCGTGTTGCTTTGTGCATCTTGATCATTTCTGGTATCTCTTGTCTGTGGTGTTTAATATATCTTTGTCATTGCTGATATTTCTGTGTGTGAGATTTTGTATATCCTCATCATTTCCCATATCAACTTGTTTTATATATCTTCATCATTGCTGGTATTTCTTGTCTGTTTTTCTGTACATTCTCATTTTTGATGGTACCTCTTGTCTTTGTTGTTTTGTGTTTCTTTATTACAGACAGTACCTCAATTTGTGTTTTATATATTGTCATTACTAGTATTTCTTTTGTTTTTTATATATTAATCATTGTTGGTATCTCTTATCTGTGTTGTTTTACGTACTCTCTTTATTGGTGGTATCTCATGTTTTTATTCTGTTTTATTATTGCTGTTATCTCTTGACTGTCATTTTATCAGGTCATACCATAAGTAATGTTTGAAAATTTAATGCAGAAAGTGCATCATCATTTCTGCCTTTGTAGAAGGCTTTAATCATTAATCAAATTACCCTTATGAAGATGGATGTATCTGAGGATCACATTAGGCATATAATGCTTTATGAGTTTAAAAAAGGCAATAGTGCAACAGAAACTACACGAAACATTCAAGGTGTTTATGGTGCAGAGGCTCTCAACAAAAGAAAATGTTGAAGGGGGTTTCAGAAGTTCAGATCAGGTGACTACAGCTTTAGTGATACCCTATGTTCAGGTTGTTCTGTTGAATTTAATGATGACTTGCTGCTGACTGCACTTGATGAAGACTGCTGTAACAGTTGAACTATCACAGAAGCTTAATTCAACCCATTCAACAGTTCATTATCATCTGTAACAGCTTGGAAAAGTCAAAATTTGGAAAATGGGTCCCACATGATTTGACAGAAGCCAACCTTAGGGCAAGAGTAGACTTTTGCACTTCTCTGCACTCTTGTGAACGTAACTCATCTTTTTTTGGACAGGCTAGTGACTGGAGATGGAAAATGGATATTTTATAAAAATTTTAAGTCAGACAATGGCTCAGTGCAGGTAAACTGGCTAAAGCACAGCCCAAAATGGTCCTCCATCTGAGGAAAGTCTTGTTAAGCATTTGGTAGGATATTGTTGGTGTGATCTACTTTGAATTGCTGCCACTCAATGTAATTATTACATCAGACATCTATTGTCAACAGTTAGAGTGCTTGAATGTTGCATGGAAAGAAAAGAGGCCTGCTTTGATCAGTCCATAAAGGTGTTGTGTTACAACATGATAATACAGCAAGGGTCACATCTGCAAAGATTGAAGAGCTAGACTGGAAAAAACTTCTACATCCTCCTTATTTTCCAGATCTTGTGCCATCTGATTATTATCTATTCCAACATTTGCAGAACTACTCGATGGAAAAGAGCTTGGAGCACATGAGGATGCCAAAACTACCCTCTACATTCTTTTTCTTCAAACCCCAAGAATTTTATAGAAGTAGCATTCAGAAGCTTGTCAGTTGCTGGCAGGAAGTAATTAATAATAATGGAAAATACATTATTGATTAAATAACATTTAAAAGCATTTGAAATCCTTTCTTTTTTTCTGAACCTAAAATTGGAAATTAGTATATGTGTGTTGCTTTGTATATCTTTGCCATCACTGGTATCTGTCTATTATTTTACATATCTTCATAATTGCTTGTACCTCTTTTTGTCTGTGTTGTTTTGTATATTTTCATCACGTTATCTCATATGGCTTCCATGGTTTGTCTTATTTTGCTTACATTCCTAATAGCTGAATTTTTTTGCAGTTTTTTTAAATTTATATATATGGCTGTTTATTTCACTAAAGCTGTTTTTTTGTTTGTATATATTTGTATTCATTCTCATCAAATCAGACTTCTGTGTATCTTTGGTGAAATCCACATATACCAAAGCTAGCATTTTTGTGTGTATAAACATTTACAAAAGTCCAATGTCTTGAAACAGCTATTAAACTTATTGAAGCCTAACCTTGGAAGTCTTATTTTTTGGTAGGTTTTAAGCAAGCTATATGGAGCAAGGTAGAATATTATAAACAAAACTTTCTAAAGCTTGAACTTTTTGTAAACAGGAATTAAAATAGAGTAAAAAATGAAATTAATGTGAAAAGGAAGTGATTATTTATTATTCAAATTTTCCAAAATATTGTTATAAAAGTGGCACTGTTTTGTTCCTTTCTAAAATTAATTTCATCTTTTTATGCTGTATTTTAATTTACTGTTTATAAAATATTGGAACTTTAGAAATGTTTATATGTAATATTTTACCTTGTTCAAGATGGAATAAGTATATTCTGAAAAGTTTAAGAATTAAATGTTAGTTATCATACACGTGTTTCAGTTTTCATCTGTGATGCAACCCTACTTAAGGTTTATCTGCAGTATGGAGGAGAACACCATTAAATATTGGATGATATCCATTTTTACCACTTTTAGTGTTTTTTTAACCACATGGTTAAGAATATTTACTTTCTGTTCCAAAAACTTGTATCAAAATTTCTGTTACCTATGTTTTTTACAGATTTTGGTTTAAATCTTAAAATGTATTTTTGCTTCATATTTATATTGATAGTTTAATTAAGTCTAATTGCAGATAATGAACAACATTATATTAATGAAGAATCTTGGTGAAAAAATGCAACATTTAAAAAACATCTGTAAAGACTATTTTATTAATGGTTGAATTGCTTTATTTATTCACCATTGAGCATAATTTAGGTGTGTGTGGTAGTTCAGTAAAACCTACCTCTGTTTGATGGGTTTTACTGTTTTTTTATAATGTAGGAGAAAAACTTGCTTGATGTAATCAACTCTGTGATTGATTATGAAGTAGTAGTTTTATGTTTTTGTTATAATGATATTTATGTATAGTTTGTTTTAATATTTTTGGTATTAGTAGATTATTTTACAAATTTTGCTTTTAAATTTTAAGAACTCTACAACTTTAGTAGCTAGTATAGTGATTTCTTTTATTCTGTAACAAAAATGGATACTTATGTAAGTTGTAGGAATACCAACAGTAACATATCTTCTTACTGAGAACATAGTCATATAATATATTTTTCAGACACCAGGTGCAGAACTACACGAACCAACTGGCAAAAGATACACATCAGCATTTAAGAGAATTAACATCCTTGGACCAGTCTTCTAGCCAGTCTGATCAGGTATGATATTGTGAAAATAACAAAGAGTTAGAGTGAGTTTTTCATTCACAGCTTGAGTTGTAATTTTGAAGGGATCCAATCCATAGAGTGAAACATTTAATGAATTTACTGAAGATGTGGATGAAATAGAAGGTTGAAACAAAAACTTTAATTTTTATTTGTTGACGTGTGTGTACTGGATCAGCATACTTCAACCTGTTTCAGAAGTTATTTTTCTTTATATTTATTGTCCATAAACTTGTACTTCAAATCCTGAATTAAATGCTGTGTATATACAGTAATGAATACTGTTAATTATTATTATTTAATAATATATAAAATATAATATATATATAAAAGATATATCACAAATGGGGAAAAAAATCATGTTTGAAGTAATTAAGCCTTTTCTCTTATAGATAACCATTAATCTTAATTACGAACTGATTTTTTCAGTATATTTTCATTACTTCATTTTTTGTATAGTAAGATACTTGGGGGTCCTAAACTTTATTAGTTACAAGGTTCTTAATAATGTACAAGCCAATCATAAAAAATGCCAAGAAAATACTGTTAGTATCACAGTTAATCACACTAGTTACTGATTGTGACCCCTGTGTAGTTTACATGAAGGGTGATTTCACCCTATTTGCTTAGTCAGTTTTTTCACACTGAATAATAAAATTACTAATATAACACTTGCATGTTACCAGTACTGAACCAATTGGTAATTTGAGGATATATTTCGGTTTTAGGTTTTACAGGGCTTTTAAAAATGTTTTTGTAAATGAGACAGTATTGTTAAAATTTTGGTTACAAAGCTCTAAGATAAAAGGTGAGAATGATAATTGACAAATGTTTTTGCATTACTAAACAATGATGTTTTTTGCTGTTGTTAGCGACAGAACAAGTTTCTGAAGGAAAAGCTTACCAATAATTTTACAGAAGCTTTAAAGAACTTCCAAGCAGTTCAGAGACTTGCAGCACAAAAGGAGAAAGAAAGTGTGATGCGTGCAAGAGCACATTCAGGTCTAAGAGGGGTAGGTATACAAAAAAAATGAAATAATCAATTGTTCTACTTTCCTGTGTGAAGAAAAATTAGTTCTTAAAATGAAGTTATATTTGTAATAATAGTTTTATGGAGATATAATGTTATGTTTGTTTCTTATTAAAACGTAAATGATTGTAAATAATGTGAATAAGTGTAATAAAATAATACAGTAAAGCTTTGGATTTTTTTCTCATGAATTAAGTTGTATTCTTTGTTATTATTTGGATGTTATTAGTTATCTGTTACTGAAATATATTTATTGGTATACAGAAGTAATGAAAAAATTGCTACTTAAGAATAGTATTTAAAAAGGAAGAAGTATAAGTACCAACTTTTGTTTTATTGAAGTAAGTTATAAATTTAGGATCCATTTTCTGATGGTCCACCAGGCACAGGAACAGCTCTAATTGACCTTGCAAGGTAAGCTTTTATTAGATATGAAACTAATTACCATTGAATAAAAGACAGGAAACTAAGAAATTATAGACCAAATTAAGTTGTCATTCAGACTTTGTTAACCTCATTTTGTTGTGTTTTTTTTCATCTAAAAGCAAATTTTTTATTTATACAAAGAAAATTGGGAGCTAATTTTATATTTTAATTTTTTGTTTTAAGTTAATGGCCCAACTAGAGACAGTAGGTTAACTGTCTCTTTAGAGTAAGACAGAGTTCACATGTAACAATCTTATACAGAATTACATTCACAAGTTAATTAAACTACTTTGTAATAATAGCATACAAATAAACTTGGCATCAAAATGTATGTAATAGATCAAATTTTAATATTTTATATAAGTTTTAAGTTCTTAATTGTATATGGAAATATTTAAATAAATCTTCAATCTCATCAAATATGAAAATTGGCATTTTTATTGTAGGTCTTCTAATTTATTTACTACCCAGGAATAAAATTTAATATTGATTATGCATTGTAATATAGGTAAAATGAAGACAAAGCATAATTTTTTATAGCTTTTATTCTTTGTTTATGGAGTCATAAACTAGAAAATCTGACCCACCTGTCACATTGTCTTTAATAAATTATCAGTAGTTCTCTCTAATGTTTTCTACTTTACAGTTTTATCCTTCTATTGGTTCTAAATAATAATTTGTCACGTGATGTATTATGTTGTTTTCAGTACATAGTTTTGTTTGCTCTATCTTCAGTTTCAAAGTTTCTCTCATGGTGTTCAGATTGAGTAGCTTAAATGCTTATCTTAAGATTTATGTGCTATAGTTAGAAAACCAGTTAATTTATGATACTTATAGGATATTTTTTTGTGTTTAGGTGTATTTCATGTTTTTTATAGTTGTCACAAGTTCATTCAAATTGAGTTTGCATAGAGTTAGGGTAGAGAAAATAACAGATAAGGTATAAAGTTCTTCTGGAAAAAAAAGTTTGGTATTTGTTTAGGAGCCTTTAGAGGTTATGCAACTGAAATTTGAAAATTTTGAGATAAAGAAAAGTCTTTTTAATGTTAACATGAAAATCACTTTGCACTTGGAGCAGTCAAGCACTGACTCATTATATTCATGGATCACCTGTTATAAAAATATTAAATTAAAAAAACTCATTTTCTGTGTACAAGAGACTTGTAATATTTGCTGAAATCATGCCAAACTTCATTAAGATACACAAAACATTAAAAGTTGTAATATGGAAAATGATTATTACTTTGAGGTTTTATAACCATGTGCATTGACTGATCCTGGATGGAAAATGTAAAGAAGTAACTGCTCTACTTAATGTTTTTCTTGCATTGTGTATGGACACACCTTATAAAAATGAAAATAGCAGAACTATCTATTAAATATGTAGAAGTGCATTATATTTTTTTTTTCTTGCTATCATTATTAAAGCTATTTGTTATCATCATTAATACAGTTAACTCTTTTGCTACTGACTTGGTGGGTTGCACTGACCATATGACCCCAAAATGACCACTAGTTCCATACTATAACTTTTAATGTTTCACGTACCTTCATGAAACTTTTCAAACTAGATTAAACATTACAAACCTTTTATAGACAAAAAATTGAATTTTTAATACATGGAGCTAGAATGTTGAGTGCAAAGTGGTTTTCCTATTATGAGTAAAATTTTTTTTTCTTCATGTGAAAACTGTCCAATTTTAATTCCATAATCTCTAAAACCTCTTCAATAAATATCCAATTTTATTTTCTCTCCCCTCACACTATAATTATTTGGTCAATTTGATTAATTTTACAATCATTGTTTTAAAAAAAAGTCTAAATTACCCATTTTTTCTTTAAAAAAATAATTTCAAATTGTAAGAGTGTACATGTACTTAAATTTTGTTTTATTGGTCTTTTGTCTGTGACTTACAATCCCACAATGCAAGTTCTAGAGCACTCGGAATAGTGCATATTTCACATTACTATATCAGATTATATAATACATGGGTTGCTTGTAAACATATCTTGTGAGGAATATATTATTTTTGTTTTCATTAACTTACCTCATTTAATGTAAGTTTCTAATTTTTTACATTTTGGTTAAGTTTTATTAAATATAGATACACATGAAAAAGAAATATGATGATTACCTGGATCTTTTGTTTTGACTTTTGAATGTTGATAAAACTTGAACCTACTTTTTCATACTTTTGGTACTACTACACTAAATTTTTATCTAATTAAGTACTTTACTACACATACATAGAATAATAAAGATAATGTTCTATAGCTATGATTTCTTTCTAACTATACCATAACAGCCTTTAAAAATTCAACAAAGCTCAGTGATGTGATTCCTAAGAAAATAAATTGTAAACTGAATGAAGAAATAAACAATGCCTTGTACAAAAGCAATGTAATATAACATGTAATTTGGTAAATTAAAACTTTAACTTTCTCTTAGTTATAAGTAATATAGTGTAAAACCTCAATGAGAACTATTGACAATTTGTGAAATGGAGGATGTGACAGGAGGGCATGGCAAGTGGGGGCTGATTTTATATCATGGCTTTGTAAACAAATAAGATTGTAATCTATAAAAATTGTGCTTTGTCTGAGCAATATCTATATTACAATGAGAAATAGTAAGTAAGTTAAGACTAGAGAACAAATATTAAAATTCTCATAATGGGGGATATAAAAATTGTTTAAACTTTGGGAAATTACAAACTTCAGACTTGTATTAAAATTTAATTGATTAGTTACATTTTGATTTTAAGTATTCATATTATAAAATGATAAAGTAATTTAATTGAATTTTGAATATAACTTAAAGTTGTGATGTGCACTTTGATCTGCTATAGCAAGGAGGTTGAATTTGTACTGTCTGAAATATTTCAGTAAATAGACAATGTGAATTTTCTTTAGTTACTTTATTATCATTTGGGAATTAATTGAGACATCGAAGTATTGTTGTTACATCACGATTAACTTCAGTAATGAAACAAACTAGTCATAATTGGGGTTAGGAAATTAAATTTGTTCTGGACATCCAAAGTTACCTGAAATTAAAACCAATTATTTGAGGTGTTGTAAAGTTGGAACAGTGTGGTTATTTACCAAGTTTTTAAACAACAAAGCTGGTTTTATGACAGCCCGACACAATCTCAGAAAGTTCTGCAAATGGAAGAAGAAGTGGATATTGAACTCCTGAGAGAACGAGAACAAGCTGTTAAGAAGCTAGAGGTAAAGTTTAACTCTTTCAATATGAGCTTGTTCAATTTGACCAGCAATATGACTTCTTTGTACTTATTTAAAATTTTGGTACTTTTAATACTTCTAACTTTCGATATAATGTGTACATTTTTACAAAATTTGTCAGTTTTTCAGTTAACATTACAAATCTTTCACATACAAAAAATTACATTTTTAGTGAAGCATTTTTAATAAACTAAAATAAATATTTGCCCACAAACCTATTGAGTATTTGTTTTTAATAAGTCTGCATGGAAAGTATTTTTCATGTTAAGATTAAAAATTTCCTTTGTGTAATCTCTAAAACCTCTAAATTCTTTTTATACGTTTTTTTTACTGATAAAACATTATATTTTCTTTACCCTATTTCAAAGTGTCATTGGCCAATTTGACTGACCTTATGATCACCAAAAATTTAAATTACCTTTGTTTTCTTTATAGAATGGCTTCTTATTGTAACATGAAACTACATTCGTTTATCCTAAGGCCCAGCATGGCCAATTGGAAAGGGTGCTTGACTTATAATATGAGGGTCACAGGTTTGAATATCCATCACACCAGTTATGTTTGCCCTTTCAGCCATGGAATATTATAATGTGATGGCTAGCACATAAAGCTCTCATATAGCTTTGCATGAAATTCAAAAAACAATTATTTATCCTAAATATCTTTGAGCTCGTAACAGTACACATCTATATTTGAACAACAAATTTCTGCCTTTGGCTTGTGCAGATGAACTATTTGAAGGAAGGAAAACAAAAGGATTAGAGAAGGATGTTGTTGATAAGAAAGTTATAGTTATTCATGATTCCTTTACAAGGCATGTGAATATAATAGTCTGTGGGGTAAATATGGAGAAAGTCAGTTTATGTTACCTAGTACACAAGTTTAAAGTACAAATGACAGAGTAGGAGATATAACAATGGGGACTAGCAGAGATGCAGTTTTTAGTGGTGCATGTAAGAGCTAGTGTTGGTAGGACAGAGGGACTAATTAATTAGTAAAGAGGGTTAATAAAGGCATTTAAAGAAACAGACCATAACTTATTTGGGGATTCTGCCCAAAATTAACTATAAGGATGAAGTTATAAGTATGTCACCAGAGTTAAATGCTAGGCTTAGGTTAGTATTTAAGAATGAGTGCAAAGGCTGGTTGAACTTGTGGGATTGGTTCATTGAAAAAAGGTGTTTTATTGGAATGGATGGTTTACCTTTAACTAGGGTGGGGGTTGGCTTGTCTGCTAATGCTTTTAACTCACCTGTGAGGGAAACTTTAAACTAGGAATAGACAGTAGTGAGGACCAGTAAAAACTAAATGCAAAAAGAATAAAAGGAAAAGAAAAATTAAGCATAATGAATGAGTGTAGAAGTAGTTATAAGGATAGGCTTAATTGTTACTATGGTAATGCTAGAAGTATAAGAAACAAAATCGATTACATAAGAGCATTCCTAGTAATGGTGGATTTTGATGTAATAGGAATAATTGACACATGGGTTAAACATAGGTGTTTTGTTAACAGAAGTTTCTTTGAAATACAGGGTTACAGGCTGTTTAATAGTGATAAAGTATTTGAGATGGAGGAGGAGAGACTTTCAATGTAAAATGTGAGTTACATGTTGTTGAAGTTGAGGATAAAGATATAAACAAGAAGATTGAATCCATTTAGGTTTCTATTAGTTGACATGAAGGGAAAAAAATCAAAGTGGGAATTTGTTACAGACCACCA